>NC_056731.1:466687217-466977019 GCF_019279795.1 Protopterus annectens
CAAAAATACACAGTCACCTGTATAGTAGTGCCTTACTCCAGGGAATCACAAAATATACATACTCAAATCCACTTCGCAGGCCAGAACCTGCCTGCTTGCTTGATAAATGTCCCAAAGTCCGTATCAATGGTTTTAGTTGTAATACGGATCACTCTGGTTGTCCAATCAGTCCTATACAGAAATAATTCACATCAAGAGCTTCGAGTCATAAGTGTATTGTTCAAATAAAGCAATGTTCAACTGAATAGCCAGTCCTGTGAACCAGATTACCTTAAATGCTAAAAAGTAGACAAAAGTGCCCATTGGTTAATTATAGATGCTCATTTAATCCAGGGGGAGAACAACCCGCCCAACATAATTATCCACTTTTTCTCCAGGCAATTATATCAGCACAACAGAAGATATACCATCCTGGACATCCCATCAATATACCACAAAAAAACATCATTTTTGGGGTCTTCAACATAGACTAGACCCTAATCACATCTGACACCCCTTCTACCAATATAAATCTTTATGACTTCTCTCAGATTATAAATACACCCACCAGATATAACAAACCCTTCTCCAAGGGCTCTACCTTAGACTGGATTCTCACTTCTAAATCTTGCAACATCAATGTCTCCTAAGTGACCATTTGCCCAGGTTTGTCAACAGACATGTATGCAGTCCAATTAAGCAACCCACACACACGCATACAAATATGTGCATAACCTGTGCAGTTTTAAAGCAGAGAACTAAATCAGCACACTCAAACAACACAGTTGGAAAATATTGAAAAAAATCTCCCACTGGATGGAGGCACCTATGAATTTAATAGAACCTTTGCAAATATAATGAACAAACGTGTTCTTGTACGAAGGAAAAGAATACAATATAACCCAGCTCCCTGGCAGTCAAAAACCAGCAGACAATGTCGAACACACAGAGACAAAGCCTGCAAAACATGGCAAGCCAATAAAGCCAAAAATCTCGTACAGTTCTGGTAACTAAGAAACAAGACCAAGCATAGCATAAGACTCGATTACGGAAAAAAAACCACTCCACTACTGTAACTGACAGCAAAGAAATATACATAATCTACAGAAGTTCTGGGTCCTTGGTCCATAACCTACTAAACCCACAGGCCATGGTAAACAATCCAAACCCTCACCTGAAGCTAGCTCAACAACAATTGCCAATAACTTTTACAAATACTTCCTCCAAACAGTAGCCTCACATTTCAAAGACAACTCCACCATTAACCCTCACACCCCTGTAGACAACCATTTCTCACTAAAAATCATCTTCACCTCAAGCATAAAAAATATCTTATGAAGCTCAAAACAACAAAGTCTGCAGGAGATAACCTTCCTACCCGAATTTTTAAAAATAGCAACAAAACCACTCGTATCTCATATCAATACTAATAAATCAATGTATTTAAAAATCCTATGTCCCTAACATCTGGAAAGAAGGCACACAACTCCTCTCCATGAAGAAGGATTCCCAGTTCACTACTCAAACTTCAGAAAAATTACCATACTGTCTCCACTGTCCAATATATTAGAAAGTGTATCCATTCCCAACTACTTCACTATCAAATATCAAATAATTGTCCTACTTTACTTTACTGATACCATCAACAAAAGCAAATATACCAGAAACCTAGTATCATTCTTATTTCTAAACTTCTCCAAAGCACTCTACACAATCTCTCACTAAAAACTGCTATTAAAACTCTCCTCTTAGGTCTGTCTCCCTCCACATTGTCCTGTTTCAAAAGCTATCCATCAGATATATCACACGCAGTCAAGTGGCAGCAAGAAAACTCAATTATTCTACCCAATACTGTAGGAGTACCACAGGGATCATTACTAGGACTCTTTCTATTTAACATATACACATATTACACATACCACTGCCATTGTCGCCTCATAGCAAGACGTTGTCCCGTTCGATTCTCAGCTAGAGTGTCTTCTGTTTGGAGGCATACGTGAAAGTGGTGTGCCTTCGATGAAGGTTGTGCGTCAGGGCTGGTAACCCGGTACGTAAAAATCCACTACCAATCATCAGCGGACCGAAGTTCCGCTGTGGCGACCCCTAACTGGGAAAAGCCGAAAGACACAAACAAACAAACTGCCAAGCATGTCATCCTTATACAAAACGGAGATGAACTGATGCTCATTTGTTTAGCTTCCAACTTGAAACACCTACAGTAAATTGCACAAGAATCCTTTATGTGTACTGAATCCTGGCTCAAAAGCTCACAACTACTATTTATAGTAAAAAAAAAAAAATATATTAATTTTCACCCCCTAAAAATCTGTAGGAAAATAAAACCCTTTTCAAAATCACCTCATCCAATAACACTTTGATTTAACAAGTAAAAAAAAACTCTTAGGAGTGACCACTGACAACAACCTGAAATTTGATCTAAACTTCCAATTAGTCATAAAAACACACACCAAAAGCACATCCTCCTATACAGGACAATAGGATATAGAAAGCGCTAGAGAAAATCATAGATAAAATCATACCTTCTACCCATACGCCTTTTCCTCTTTCCCAACTTGCAAACTACTGCACAGTGGAGCAATGGAAAGTGTTGTCGCCTCATAGCAAGAGGTCCCCCTGGTTCAATTCTCGGCTGGGATGCCTCCTGTGTGGAAGACTGCATGCCCTGCTTGTGTTCATCTGGGTTTCATCTGTGTGCTCCAGTTTCCTCTCACAATTCAAAGACATGCAGTAGGTGGATTGGACACAAAAATGGCCATAAGTGTTAGTGGGAATAGGAGTGGGTGGTGTGGAAGAACTACCATGGAAGGGCTAGCCACCTGGCAGTGCAGACCTTGGCTTTAGACGATTGCCACTGAAGAAGTGACACCCCATCCCCATGTGCAAAAATAGGAAAAAGGGGTTGTGGATGGAAAGTTATACCTGGAGAAGTGTTGTACCCAAGTTGCTCACTTTGCTGCTAACTATGTCTGTAGAACTCTAAAACTCACCACTGTCTAGCATTTAAAAAAAACTCAACTGGACCAAATTCTCACACCACCTTCCTTATACTCAACTTTTTTTTTTTTTTTTTTTTTTTAATTATTGTACTCTTTTTAACTGTACTCAGCTCCTCCTAAAGATCATGTTTAAAAGTGCAAAAAAACAAAGGTCACTTTACACTAATTGAGAAAAAGAATTATTTAAAAACTGCATCTGAATGTGGAAGATTAAACGTATACATCTGTGTTTATGACATTAATATTAGTGGGAAGGAAGGAAGCGGTTACATCACTTTGGGTTTCAGCTATAATTATGCTGGATTAGGGTGGCTAAGTAATTGTTAATTAAATTATGTAATTGCCAAACTGTTAAATTAACAATTTGTCAAAAAGCTACCCTTTTTTTTCCAAGCTGTTAATTTAACAGTTTGACAGTTACATAATTTATTTTTTATTTTATTTATTTTACATTTGTTGACTGGGATAGTCCGACTAGATGCATGTCCATTTTCAGCGGAGGCCCAGGGAGAAAAGCAACAAGGGTAAGCAGATACAGCATTACATAATACCAGCATTACATATTACAAATAGACTATTTACAGAGATTACATAAGTAAGCAAGTTAAACAAGTTCCACAGGTTAGAGTTAAACCTGAGCGCAAGTCAGGATTAAATTAAATTACACAGTAAACTGGTTAACAGATTTTTACACATTCTAGAAAGAGTTAGCCAGGCTTGATACATTGACATAGCCAGTTAAGTGACAAATGTTGTCTGAGTCTAGTTTTAAATTGACCTAAGGTGGAAAGTAAGGTAATATCAGCTGGAAGAGAGTTCCAGTATCTACTTACAGAGTTTGCAAAGAGAGAGTCACCGGCTGTGTTATTAATTTTGCTAGTCTGAATTAGTTTGTTAGAGGATCGAAGCGGTCTAGGATTGTTATAGGGGGGTGATAATATTTTTAAGTGCATGAGTATTGTCCAGATTACAGAGGATTTTATAGGCCATAATCAGTTGGTTATACTGGATTAGGCTGGGTAGTTCAAGCCACCCAAGCTGATTTAGATTGATGCAATGATGTGTCCTAAAAGGCAGCCCAGTGGTAAACCTGGCAATGTGGTTGTAGCAAATTGAGAGTTTGTTAAGGACAGTCTTGTTTAAATTTGAGAGTAGAGGGGATGCATATAGAAGGGCTGAAAGAAGGTGAGAGCGAGCTATGGCAATTTTAGCTGGAGGGGTTAGGAAGGCTTTTATTCTGTACAGTGACCCTAGTTTTTTATTGATGGTTTTGATAGTTTGGTTAACATGTAGGTCGAATTTTAGATTATTGTCTATGATGACACCTAATAGTTTTGTAGAGAGGTCAGGGGAGATTATTGTGCCATCATTTGAATTTATGGTAAAGGTGAAAGAGGTAGACCTATGTGTTGGTGAAAATAACAGCATTTTAGTTTTTTTTGGGGATTTAGGATCAGACGATGTTCAGAAAGACAGTTTTCTATTGTATTAAAGATGGTCTGGGTAGCTGACCATAACTCTACTGGAGATGTGGCTGAGCAAATCAGAGTAGAGTCATCAGCATATTGGATACAGCTGACTTTTGGGATGACAGTATAAAGGTCGTTAATGAAGATGGAGAACAGCAAGGGACCTAGTATAGAGCCTTGTGGTACTCCAAGGGTGTTAGGTAGAAGGTTAGAGAGTTTGTTCTGCCAGAGGACAACCTGCTGTCGACCATTCAGGTAGGATTGAAACCACTGACTGGCTCTAGTATCTAGACAGAATGTTTGCAGGGTATGGATTAAAAGTTGGTGATCAACCATATCGAATGCCTTGGAAAGATCCAAGAGGAGGGCTGAGGATATATAATTATTGTTGCGATTATGGTTTATGGTGTTGGTAAAGGCTAGGAGGGCTGAAGTAGTGCTGTGATGAGGACGGAAGCCATGCTGAGTGTCTGCCATAAGGTGATTCTGGATTAGGTGGCGCATGAGTTATCTATGAATACATTTTTCCATAATCTTTGCAAGTGGAGAGAGTATAGCTATTGGCCTATAACTGGAGAATTCAATAGAGCTGCCTCCTTTGTGAAGTGGGATTGCATAGGATAATTTCCATATGGTGGGAATGTTAGCTTCTATTATGGTTCGATTGATTAGTATTGAGATGGGGTAAGCAATAGCATCAGCTGATTTTTGTAGGTACTCGGCACGGAGTTGATCAGCAGAAAGTGTAGTGGGATTTAATTTTTTGATCAAGGTACGGATAAGTGATGTGGAGACTGGTTGGAAGCTGAATGCGAGTAGGTTTCTAGGGGTGCTACTTTCAGGACCAGGGGAGCTAGGAGGTAGTTGGCTAGCTAGGGCTTGAATTGTCTCAGTAAAGAATTGGTTAAAACTGTCAGAAACATCTTCAGGGGTTTTATCAATAGTAGCAGCAGGGATTGGGGTTGAAGTTTGTCCAGGATGTAGTAGATTACTTAAACCTGCCCAAAACGTCTGAGGGTTCTTTTGATTTACTGTCTGCAAATTACAGTAGTATTGCTTTTTTGTCTTGTAAAATTGATTTTTTTGGTTTCGTTCCTGGATTGCCTGTATTTAATGTTATCTTGAGGGTCTTTAGAAGAACGCCATAAAGCCCATGCTTTGTTTCTAAGGGTAATTTTGAGTTTAGACTCTTTAGAAAGCCATGGAACAGTTTTTGCCTTGGTTCTCTTTGAATGAACAGGTGCATGCAAATCAAGGATCTCAAGGAATTTGTTGATAAAGTATGCTACTGCTTCCTCTAAGGGGAGGTGTTTTAGAATAGACCAATTACATGAGTTTAGTTCTTGTTGGAATTTGGCAGGGTCAAAGTTTTTATTGTTTCTAACCTTTCTGAGTAAGGGTTGTTGGGAATTAATGGTTTTGTGCTTAATTACATATGTGAGAAGGTGTTCGCTTAGGCCATCAAGGAGCGTACCAGAGGTGTACAGCTGGGGTGACTATTTATGAGTACCCAGTCAAGTATGCTTTCTTTTTGGTTGGGTTTACCTATCCTGGTAGGGGTGGATATAATTTGTGTAAATGCATGCAGGTTAATATGGGTGGTTGGGGATTCTGAGGAACGGGTGCCCCAGTCTATGTTAAAGTCTCCAAGTAGTAGGGTTTCTTGGGGCTAGTGACATGCTAGCCACTGCAGGATATCTTCAAGTGTAGATATATTGTTACCTGGGGGAATGTACATACAGATGATATTAATGCATTTATTTTTATTAAGTTGCAATTTGGTGGCAAGAATCTCTGATTTATTAATCTGAGGTGGTTGTATTACATCTATGGTGCCATTCAACTCAGATTTATAGAGTACAGCTACCCCACCCCCCTTCCTCGAAGCACGATCCAGCCTGTGTATGTTGTACCCAGGTGGTAACACTTCATTGTCTTTAGTGTTAGGTTTTAACCAGGTTTCAGATAAACAGAGAATCTCAGGGGAGTGGACATCCAGAAGGGCATGCAATTCATGTACCTTGTTATTAATGCTTCTAATATTGAGATGACAGGCTAGGAGAGAGTTAGTTGGCCTATTAATTGCAGGTTTGTAGCTTAGACTGCAAGTAGAGGGGGTATGTGTATCTGAAGTGGGTGGGCCAGGGTTGGGGTGAATATCACCACCAAGAATTAGGTTGAGTCTATACTTGGTGATGAACTTCAGGAATTTGTTTATTAGTTTGTGGTAGTGTTTGGATCTAGAGCTAATGTGCCTAGGGTTGAGATGTTGATAGACTGAACAAGATGTTGGATAGGATCTGGTACTGTAAGTATGGTTGAAGGTAGAAGGATTTACAGCTGGGGTGATAGTATGGCCTTTTGGGACCTGAAATCCCATGAGAAACTGGTTTTCATACAAGGTACGGAGGTATGGTGCGAACAAGAGGGGTAGTAAAGAGGAGTATATCATTATCTGTGATTCAGCTAGTGAGTTAAGGAACTGTTTTACCTGGTGATGCAACACCAGAAGATACAGTGGTGAGGTAAAGGTACTGGAAGGGGGATGGGAGAATGCCAGATGAAAGCTAATAGGTGCTATCAAAATGTAGGTAGAAGAATGGGGGTGGGTGGAATTATCCCAGATGAAAGCATATAGGATCTAGAAAGTGGGGGAGTGGCTACAGTACTATAAATTTAGAGGTACTGGGGGCGGAAGGGAATTGGGGGCAGGGAGGGGAGCGAAGAGAGCCCGAGCGTAGCGAGGGCGAACGTAGCGGGGCTATTGCAGTTTACAAGGTTTCCTAAGGTGCCCTAAAGCTATTAGGTAAGTATTATAGCTCTTAATGTAAGAGTCAATTTACTTAAGTTACAGGGGAAGGACGCAAACACTCAAGTAGAAAAAAAGAGCTCTATGGCTGACCAATATGGTGACCTGCTTAATTACAAAGCACTGTAAGTGAAAGCTTAACAAATGCTTTTTGTGTGCAACCTATTCTGTTTAAATGCTGAGAGAAACTGATTGCAGTCCTGTAGACACCGTTTTGTAGGGAACTGTAGAGTTCAACTAGGAAAAGAGAAAAGCAGAGATTCTAGGTTAAGCATGAAGGCAAGAACAGGCAGTTATTTTATAATAATACATTCAGAAAGGTTTGGTGGGGGGTAAAGTAGCATACTTCAGAATGAACTAAGATTTATAGCTAAGAAACCTAAGCAAGAGAGCAATGCAGTAAATTAACACTTGCCAGAATTTAAAGATATACCAGAAAAACTAAATCAATTGTTCACAATTGTAAAACTGGAAAATTGCCAGTAAAAGCACTTCAGGTATAGCTAGCCCAAGTTATTCAAGTCATAAAAGCACTTCTTCAATGTGTGTGTGCAATTTAAACATTAAAAACACATGCAGCAAGTAGGAGCTCTGATTATACACTTTCTCTAGGTACAGGTTAAGTTTAAACACAAATATTACTACAGAAATTCAGTAAACTCACTAGCTACTTATAGAGCCTCTGAAAAAAAAGTAACAGACTTGGATAAAGAGTAAGAACCAACAGCAGAAATCGGAAGGCTAAAATTTTAATGAATCAATAAATGAGAGCTTTCACCAAGACATAGTAAGGCTTCATCAGAGTTAATAAAAGCAAATCACACAACCATGCTAATCCACCATAACTAGGGCTAGAACCCAAAGTGACATAACTGCCTCCTTCCCACCCACTAATATTAAAGCCATAAACATGGCAGTCCATGTTTAGACTTCTATGTTTGGAAGCAATTTTTGAAATTATTTTAATTCTAAACTAATGTGAAAGGATTTTTGTTTTTGCATGAAAAAGTGCTTACCATGCATGTCAACACTTTTATGCAAAAACTAAAGGTCAATTTGCACCTTTAGACATGATCCTTATCCCACAAACTGATACATAATAATGATAATTACCCTGCACTAAGTTTGTTACAAACATTATCAGCCCACTAGACTAGTATGCTCTAAAGACAAACTCTTCCTTTCTATCACCAAAGCCCAAAACACATCTGAAACTGCTTTATACTCAAACTCTGTAGCAGCCTTATTGAATTCCCTCTCACCCGATCTCAGGCTCCTCCAAAATCATCAGGTCTTCAAAACACACTGAAGAGGAAGTACAGCTGTGTAAGAACTTCCATAACAGTAGATGCCCTACTGATCACTGTTACAGTATTCTTAACAGATACGTTTTTACTTGCTGATGTCTGACTGGGGTACCAAAGCTTTACCTTCAGATGACATACGTCCAGGCGATAACCTCAGCTCATAGGTGTCTGGATATAAAAGTGGATGACATACGAGATCCTCAGACTATCTTCCAAGCCAGCATCAGCCTGAAGTGAAAGGTCAGTTAGGAGGGGCTTAGATTGAACAAAGTAAGCAAGTTCTCCCTCTGAAAAGAAGTGGTGTAGAATAAGCTTGAGTGTGTAGGAAAGGTGAAGTACTGATGCCAATGAGAGGTGAAGGAATAAAGAAAGGGGGTAGGTGGGAGGGAAGGAACACTGCAACAGTAGTCAGTAGGACAGCTACTGTTATGGTAAGTTCTTACACAACTGTATTATGTCCTTCCTGATTCACTGCTGCAGTATCCTTAGCAGATGGGCGATTCCCAGAGCTGTAGAGAAAAAGGGTGGTAGGTTAAAAGGAACCAGAATGAGAAGAGTCCAGGAGGCCAGTGAGAATGGTTCTGGCAAACACTGCCCCAGACCTTCAGAAAGCATCCAACTTGTAGTGTTTAGTGAAGGTGTGACCAGAAGACCAGGTGCCTGCTTCTAAAATGGATCTGGTGTCAATACCTTTGTAAAACGCACCTGAGGAGGCTACTGCTTGAGTGAAGTGGGCTTTTTGGTAGTAAGGTAGAGTCTTTCCATGCTGAGAACAGCAGAAGGAAATAGCCTTTCAGATCCAGGAGGCTATAGATTGTTTGGAAACTGGATGGCCTAATCTGGATTTCATGAAGGAAACAGACAATTGATTTGTTCTGATGTCCTTAGTTTTATCCAGGTAAAACCTCAATTATCTGTGAATGTCTAAACAGTGCAGTATTCTTTCTCCCTTATCCTGGGGATCAGGAAAGAAGGTAGGCAGGTTGATTGCTTGGTTGAGCATAAGTTCACTGACCACTTTTAACATGAAGGATGGACTGGTCCTGAGGTTTACCCTATCTTTGTGGAACATGAAGAAGGGAGGAATGGCCATGAGAGCTTGTAGTTCTAAGAAGCTGTGGGGCTGAAGTCATTGCCAAAGCTCTTCCAAGTGCAGAGTTTTTAGGTAGCTGAGGCAAATGGCTCAAAAGGAGGTAGAGTTAGCTTTCCCAAAACCAAGTTAAGGTCCCAAGGGGGAGTAATATGTTTACATGGGGTTCTAAGGTGTAAAACTCCTCTTAAGAAAAGTTCAACCTCTATACTAGACGTAAGAGGGGGTTACCAAGGTAGACAACTGTTAATGACTGATAAGTGAGTTTTAATGGAAGAGTAGACGAACCCTGAGTGCAAAAGATCACGCAAGTATTGTAGGACTGTGAGGGTGTCTGTTAAAAGGAGCTAGAATTTGTTCTTAAATTACCAAATGGAAAATGTTTTCCAACTGGCCACGTAAGACTTTCTGGTGTTAGGTTTCCTGGCTTCTTGTAGAACCTGAATCACCTCTTCAGAAAAATTGTGTATGGTAGGGATTAAAATCCTATCATCCTAAGGGTTAGGCTGAGAGAACTGAGACTGGGGTGAATGATGAAGAATAGCCACTTTTGTTTGATGATTAGGTCTAGTTTTGGAGGAATTCTCCAGAACTTTCCTTTTGACAGATGAAGCAGGAGAGGAAGCAAGTGTTGTCTTAGCCAGAATGGTGCCAGAAATAGAAGTTATGGGCCTTGAAAAGGAGCCTTTGTAGCAGAGGTAAAGGTAGATATGCATAAAGGAACTTCCCCGTCCATGTGAAACAGAAGGTATCTGTCCTCCAAGCTGGAGGTGTCACGACCTTTGTGCAAAAGAGGGGAAGTAAGTGCTTTTTGGGAGAGACAAAGAGGTCCACCAGAGGGGTCTCCCATCTGAGAATGATGGTTAAACATCTCTGTGTTCAATGACAATTTGTGTGGATTATCCAAGTCCCTGCTTAGCAAATATGTCAAACATTCTGTTGGGAGGAAATGTATGTGGCTGAAAGAACCAGATTAATTTGGTAGGCTAGATGCCAAACCTCCAGTGCTAGCATGCACAGAGGTTAGGACCTTGTGCCTCCCTGTTTATGTACCAGATCACTGTCATGTTGTCTGTGTGTACCAAAAGGCTGCCTAGATGCGAAAGATGCGAGAAGGTCTGCAGGGCTTGAAAATGTGCACTCATTTATTTTAAGTCGATGTGTTCCTTTACTACATGGGCTGGCCACTCTCCCTGAACTCTGCGTTTCCCTGTCCAAGCCCCACATGCCTTGCCCGAGGCATCTGTAAACAGGACTTGTTTCTGCAGGGCTGGAATGAATGGAATACCTGGGATGAGTGTAACCTGGCTGCTCTACCAAATTAGTTCCTTCTTGATACATGGAAGGCGGCGAATGTTGGCAGAAAGAGGATGATGGTGCTGAGACCACAGTGATTTCAGGTACCATTGTACTTTCTGCATTTGTAATCTGGCAGGGGATAACACAGGGATGGTAGCATCCATGAGTCCTAAGGTCCTCAGAGCTTGTCTCAGCAGTGATCCTGTGTGGAAAGGAGAAGAAACTCATAAGCTAGAGTGGTGTAATGAAGGTACTTTAGAATAGTGTCCCTGGATACAGTCTGGGCCAGTCACTTTGTGAACACCCTTGAAGCCACAGTCAGACCAAACAGCAAAGCAGTAAACTGAAAAAATGACGACCCAGTATAAAAACTGAGATATTTTCTGCAGGCAAGGCAGATGGGAATATGAAGGTAAGCATCATTTTAAGTCTAATGATGATACCATGAAGGCTTGAGGGGTAGAGACAGCATTTGAAGAATGGTACTCACAGGAAATTGTTTAACCAGGAGAGATCTAAGATGGGCCTCCAATGACCCTCTTTTCTGGGAACCAGGAAGAGCCTGGAATTAAATTCCCTTCCTGTATAGGATGATGTGGGAACTCTTTCTATGGTTCCCTGAGATAGTAAGTCTTAAACAATGGGCTGTATGAGATTCATCTTGTCAGGAGGAGAGTTGAGGGATACCCCCTGGAGTTGGACTGTTCTGCTAGGACACAGAGTAACCCTCCTTGATAATGGTTAGTACCAACTTTTCTGAGGTTATTATTTCCAAGACAGGAAAGGAGAGAGAGAATCTTTTTGAGAGTGGAGTGGCGCTGTGGGGACTGGAAGGAAGGAGAGCAAAATAATCAGAGTGACCTGCTACTAAACTGAGGCTTCCCAGAAGGAGTATCCCCCTGAGTTCTCTGAACATCTTCTCTTGGGAGCTTTCCTTTGTCTATCAGGAGTTCTAGAAAGAGGTGTGTTTAGGTGGATAATTTCTGTGGTACCTGGGAACAGTGGATATCAGGATTTGTCTTCAATCTTTCATAGTTCTTACTTGCTCCTGCAAAGCTTTAAATAGGCTAGCAGCTTGGACACTAAAAAGGAGACTGTTATTCAAGGCAGAGTCTAAAATGTTAGATTTTAAATCTTCAAGGACAGGTTGGCTCTTTAACCAGACATGCCTTCTAATCAGTGATCCAGTGGCAACCACCCTGGAACAGGCATCAACAGTATCACAGCTACATTTAATACTGTGCTTAACTATTCGAGAAGTCTGGACCACTAAAAACTGCATGAGCTGTTTTGAGTCTGAAGTTTGCAGCTCTGTGATAGTCTTCATGAAGGACTGTAAAGCTGAAAGTAAGAATCTGGTCATTTCAGTTTTCAATTTGATAATTTACGTCCCTAAAGGCTATTGTGGAGGAAGTGTAAACTTTCTTGCCCCACCTGTCCATTGCTCGACTATCTTTGTCATTAGAAAGAACATTAGTGCCATGGAATTACTTGGAAGGTTTGTCTGAAGCTAGAGAGACTGCAGCTCGATCTGCCACCAAAGTTTTGCATAGGTACTTAAGTTAATCAGGAACTTTTTGTAGAACTTATCTGGTCTTTTTGGCACAGGGGGTTGAGATTCAGGAGCAGAGTTATTAGCCTGAAAGGCATCCAGGTAAGGCTCTAACACAGGTGGGACTGTAGGAGGAGAAGAAATGCCCATCTTCAAAAAATTGTAATATCTTTTTTGCACCTCAGACACTTGTCTAGACTACCATTTCAAATGTTTCATCATGCTCTATAAGGCTTCTCCAAAGGAAGCCTCTTCTAAGAGGGGGTCTGGAGAAATTGAGTCTCCTTCACCTGAAGGAATCTGTTCAGGAAAATGCAATTGGGGCGAGTAGTCTAAGGAGAGGCACGAATCCTTATCTGGTCCCTCAGAGGAAAAGGAATCCAAAGGCAAAGGAGATGTGGATTGAGAAGTCACACAGGAAAGGGGCTTCAGGGACATGATTACCTTGAAAAGTCTTTAAGAGAAATACGACCATTCTTTTCTTTGGATGCAGATATTGTGTATTTGAGTTTTTGTTTTTTCTTTTCTGGGGTGACATCTAATTAAATTTGCTTAGGAGTCTCTGAACCTTGCCACATTTCTATGAGGGTTCCGGGAATCTCTTCCCTCACAAGGATCAGAGAGATTCCACTAGGCCCCTCTGATACACTGATCCATGGTTTGTCATAAGGTTCTGTTTGTGAGGCCTCAGGAGCCATATCAGCCTCTGATAGGTTCACGGTAGAAGGCTTGTGAGAAATTAATAGTCATACCAAGGGTTTGGCCACCTCAGTATGTACATCCATTTCCAAGACAACAGCTGAAGAATCCTCTCACAGTCTCAAGTTTCTTCTTAGGCAGGAGGCCTATGTCCATGCCTTCTGACATAATGGATTGAGCCAATTGTTTAAGAAGTTGGGTCTCAAGGAATGTATTAAGTGTGACAGCTTAGATCGGAGACTTTCCAGAACTAAAGACTGGCAGATGGAACAAGATTTAAGGTTGTGTTTATGCCCTAAACAAAACAAACCGCATACAAGTCTTTGTATGGAATTTGTCTACTGCAGTCACACTTACCACTCCTAGCTGACATCTATGAATAATCAAAAAAAAAAAAAAAAAAAAACAGACAAGGAAATAAGTCACCAACAGACACTTATCTGATCCGATATAATCTTTTCTATAATCTCCAAATTGCTACAAACAATATTCTGCTCATTTTTCAATTTTATACATTCGTTATTTCGCAGATTTTCCATATATCATATCCATCTCTACATTTTTAAATCCTTCCCATTTATATTCCTTATATGAATTTCTCAAAAGCTATCATAATTTTACATTTAAAAAAATGTTTTGTTGTTTTGACCTCATTATACTCCTCACATTTTCTTACTTCCAATACCTTATATTTCATATTACTTTTAACTGCTAACTTATTCAACAAAATCCTCTACAGGAAATCCCCAACTTTAGTAGTTCTCCAAACTTTCCCTTCTATTCTTTACAGCATTTTTACATGTTCTTTTAATTCCCTTCATAGCTATACCATGTAGTATTTCTCCATAATACTGTTATGTCACAATGTTCTGTTTCCATCAGTTTCAATACTTTTCACCTTCCATAATTTATTTTCGCATTCTTTTCCTTCCATCTTTTCTTGCTTACCAATTGCTTTCCCTCTTCGATTGCCACATTTTACATAAAATCTCTTTCAGATTCTTTATTACCCAGAAAAAATACATAGATGCCAAGTACACTATAGAACTTTTTAGATTCAAATCTCATCCTTTTTTTTTATTATATATAAAATTCTTCACTGGATTCATTCTTGTTCCCCAAATAAAATGAAAACAAAATGCAAACGTTTTATTTTCCATTTTTTGCTGGAAGCACATATATACCCTAAATATGCTAATTTTTCTAATATGTACTTATCATATGCACTTTTTGTTGCATGACAAGCTTCTCCACCACGTTAGCAACTTTTTCCAACTTTCCCCCCACTATTTTATTACATCTTCATAGTCTCCAAATTTCATGCCTAACATACGTATTTCTATTCTAGCATAATATATTCTACTTATTTTCTTAGCTTCACCAAACCCTTTGCTTTTTGCCTTATTTAACTCTAACCCAACTTTCTTTAATAATTCCTCAAATTGTACAATTACTTCACTCATTTATAACTTATTTTAGGGACAATCACTAAATCATCTGCAAATGACAGACAAATAAGGACTATAACTCCTTTTCCCATCTCCCATTTTGCTTCTTTCATTCCTAACATACATCTTTGAATTACTGCATTAATTACCAGCATAACCATATACTCAATGGCCATCCTTATTTAACACCTCTAATTTTTATGTTTCCTCCCATCCGTACATTTGACATAACGTTCACCAATGACACATCATAGTATATTTTTATAACATTCAAAAATGTTCTCCTATCCCACGTCTCTAGAATCTTCCACATCATTTTATAAATTTACCAAAAGCCTTTGCCACATCATGTCACAAGACTTTCATCCTAATTTTCTTTCAAAACCGTATCTGTCACTTCTTTTACTATCAATATTTCCTTCCCTTCTCTCTCTCCTTAATTCCCCAAAACCCTTTCTCCTATAACTTTATCCAAACTTTTTGCATCCTTCTCTGTATTACTTTTATAAAGATTTTATTCTGTATTTCCCAATGTTATTGGTCTCAATTTTTCAATCTTTTCTTTCACCTTTTCTCCACCACGGATCCCTTCATCTATTATTCCATTCTCTATCCATCCATTTAATATTTATCAGAATATGGATTTCTCATTCCATTCATTTCTTTATGATATTCATAACCTAATGCATTTATTTTTGGTGACGATTCATCCCTTCTTTCTTTTATTGTTTCTCCCATTTCTCTCGCTGTAATCTCTTTCTAGAGAATTTTTAACATTTTCAGATTTGTTTTTACAAGCCATACTTCCTGTACTTTCTATTTCAAACATTTTATCACAAACTCTTCCATAAATCCCATTACTACTCTCTGCATATGTCTGACAACTCCATCTTCACATAGTGCATTCATTCTTCCTTCTCTTTTTGCCTCTTTCCCCAAAGATGGAGAAATTTCCTTTTGAGGAGGAACAGTAGAGTAGCCTACATCCAAGCATTTTGCAAAAGGGTGCTTGCAACTTTGTCTGCAACTAAGTTGAATTTTGAGGACGTCATAAAGAAAGAAATATGCATACTGGAGAAGTACAGAGATTTATAAAACTGTAAGGAGAAAGGTGTCAAATGCAAACCCTTGTAGAACATTGAGGGAAAACATCTGTCCATGAGTCTAGTTACCTTTCCATAAAGAGCCTGGTAGTAGAAGGTGTTTGCTAACAGTGCTGAAGATATTAAAAGAGATGAAGAAAAATGATACTGATACTCATCCCAAGGCCAATTTAGGTTCGATTCATTAAGCTCAATAAAGCACTTTCTATTTTGTTATGTTATCTTGGTAGAAACCATACTGATGTCTAAAAGTAAGTTTGGCTGCAAGAGGTAACTGCCGTCCTCTTTAAAACTAGAGGATCTTGTTTTCCCTTCATAAAAGGCAAAAAACAGCAAATTTTTATTTTATCTGACAATTGGAATTCATTGTATTATTATTGTTCATTTAAAATGTAGTCATATTAGCAGGAGGTCCTTCTGAAAAACTGTGTACAAAAAGAAAGGTTTTACCACTGGCTTTTTCCCATCTGAATGGAGGACAGCTGCCATCATCCCTTTAAACAAAGGTGGAGCGTCCACTGACCCAGGCAATTATAGGCCCATCGGCCTAACTAGCCTGATCTGCAAGGCCATGGAATGTATTATCATGGACCTTATAAACAAGGACACTGGCAACCTCCAAACGCTCAACTCCACACAGTTTGGTTTTGTCAAAGGGAGATCATGCCTGTTAAACTTGGTCGACTTCTTTGAAACTGTTACCAAAGCCATGAACGAGTGGAAGACTGTGTACACTGCCTACCTTGACCTACCCAAAGCCTTCAACACTATTCCCCACTCAGGCATTATAGATAAACTCTCCCAGCTAGGCATCAACCCATATGTTACATGACGGGTAGCTAACTGGCTCACTGATAGAACCCATTCAGTCAAAGTAGGGGAAGCCACCTCTAGTAGTAGACCTGTAATGAGCGGTGTACCTCAAAGATCGGTCTCTGGCCTCTACTGCTTAGGATATACTTTTGAGGTGCAAGCCAAAACCAGTGGTTTGTGGCTGACCAGATTTGCAGATGACTGCAAGCTGAGCGCTGTCTTAAATTCCCCTAGTGATGTGAACATCCCCTAAGAGGGCCTAAACCAAACTGACTGGTGCCAGAAGCATGGCCTCAAACTGAATGCCAAGAAATGTATCATTATCCCCTTTGGGGAAAATAGCATCCCCATTAATTATCACATTAATAACAATGTACTAAGCACGCAATTAGTCGTGAGGGACTTTGGCACCCAGGATGATAGCCACCTGACTTTAGACCACTATGTTGCCTCCGTTGTACGGAAGGCTTTCTACATGGCCAGTCCAAAATGGATTCCTGCAAGTAAGGCATCTGCAAGGTCTCAAAAAACCCACACGTTCCAAAAAAACAACCAGCAGATAGTGGAAGCCATAAATTAATACATTGTTTCCCATCAGTCAAGACATCAATATACAAAAGTAATAGACTGGTTTCGGTTTACAATTATCTAAGCCTTCATCAGTGTAAAGACACAATAAAACTAATACATTTATATACTGTGTCACTAGCCCATAAACCAATTAGAGGTGTTCATAGGTAGGTAACTAGGCTATTGGCCCTAGGGCCTGTATAGGCCTAGCCAAACGGTACCCTGGCTTTTGCCAACCAAGAAAATTATTTTCCTGTACCCCTGTCAAGCAGAGCCACAGAAGTGATCCCCGGGGTGAATTTCCTATCTCCCATCCAATCAAGATTTTTGTTGAAGAGTGCTAATGAGGAGCTTTGTTTGATATAGATAGGTAGTTTGTTCCAGAGTATGGGAAGTCTCTGGGACAGATATCTATCCCTCCAGCATGTTCTGTTTATTGTGGTGACAAGGTTTAGGTCCCTAGAGCACGTAGCTCAGAGGGATTGGAATTTCTTTACGTGAAGCATGTCCAACAGCTCTGGGTTTGACATAGCTTTGTATGTTAGGCAGAGATCGCCTTTGAGTAGGCGATATGCGACAGAGCAAAGCTGGGGTTTTTTGAGACGGTCTGCGTAAGACATCTGTTTGAGGCTGGTAATCCTCTTTGTGAGGTATTTCTGTGGCCTTTCCAGTTGTTGTAGATGTCTTGTGGGGTACATACCAAAAGGGGCATTGTACTCTATAATGGGTCTAATGAGTGATGAGTAGAGGGGAACAATGACCTCTTTTTTCCTGGATGAGAAACCTTTTGTGATGAGGTGTGCCACGTAGAAGGATTTCTACATTTAGTCCTGGGGTAAAAAGCCCTCCCAGTTTAATAATTCATTTTCTCTCTTTTGCATTAAGTAACTCATGCCATCCAGATTTATTAAATTTCATACTCAAGATTCTGTCTATAATAATGAAATGAAAAGATGCTGTTTGGTCAGTTTCAGTATGTTCGTTGTTTGATACTTGTTTTCGTTGTTTTGATACAAAATACAAAATCAAGGGCACAGCTATGGGGGCTTCATTTGCTCCTATATATGCAGATATATTTATGGCATATATAGAAGAGCAAATTATTTATGACTGTTTCCATAATCTGTACCTTAATCAAACAGATATCTGGAAATGATATTTAGATGACTGCTGGATGGTATGGAGATTGGATGTAGGACATCTGATAAAGTTTGTGGAATATCTAAATGAAAACAAATGGGGAACTGAATTCACAGTAAATCATCATTAAGATAGTATTACCTTTTTGGATGTATTGATAACTAGAGCTTCAGACAACACTTTGACAACGGAAGTATATCGTAAATTCCCCGAATATAATTCCCTTCTCCATGCCTCCAGCACTCATCCCTCCATATATGCAGAAATATTCCCAAATCGCAATATATGAGGGGTGAAACGTATCTGCTCAGAGGATGATACCTATTTCCATTTCAGGGATGATCTAAGAGATTCAAGGAAAGGGGCTATAAACCAGGCCATATTACACAGGCTAGGAATACTGTCAATGGTATGGACAGGGAAGCACTCTTACAGTATCATGACAAGCAGGGTAGAACTAAAGGCCATTTAAGGCTAGTACCTACTTATGGTAGAAATGTTGGGGCACTAACTACTGGGAGCAGATTGCCATTTTTCATTTAGGAATGGGAAAAATTTGGCGTCCTTCTTTAACCACTATAAACAAGGCGTTTATAAACCTAATGAAAGGTTACAATGAACTATTGAGGGACAAATTGTCAAAGGATGTTTTTCATTTGGTCATTGCACACAATGCAGTAGAGTATTACAAACGAACATTTTTAGTAAAAATACTAGTGTAGTATATGATATTTCTTTTTTGCAAACTACAGCTCAGACTGGGTTATTTACTTGGCCACCTGCAAGTGCTCTGCTTTCTATGTAGGTCAAACGTCCAGAGCGTTTAAACATAGAATTTCAGAACATCTTAGTGAGATTAAAAATAAAAAATATACAATTGCTTTGTACAAACATATTGAAATTCACCAAACAGCATCTTTTCATTTCATTATTATAAACAGAATCTTGGGTATGAAATTTAATAAATCTGGATGGCATGAGTTACTTAATGCCAAAGAGAGAAAGTGGATTATTAAATTGGGAGGGCTTTTTGCCCCAGGAATAAATGAACACCTCTAATTAGGTTATGGGCTAGTGGCACAGTTTATAAATGTATTAGTTTTATTGTGTCTTTACACTGATGAAGGCTTAGATAATAAGCAAAAACCGGTCTGTTACTTTTGTATATTGATGTCTTGACTGACGTGAAACAATATATTAATTTATGGCTTCCACTATCTGCTCTTTTTTTTCTGCATAGCCAACCTCATAAATAAGGGTAATCCATCCAGGAACAAGAAAGTCATAACATCCCTGGACTCCTCCCTTATCAAACCCATTATCAAGTACAATCCCCCTTCGGCATGTACCTTGCCAAGCACATGCAACAAGCTGGAGAGACCACAGAGGTTCCTGACCAGGAAAATCCAGGGTCTCACACACCTATCCTATACAGATAGGCTAAAAGCTCTGTCCAGAGGTGACCTGTGTCTGGCATACAAGGCCATCTCAGACCCACCCCTGATGGAGTTGCTGCATATATGTAAGTCAGACTCCACTCCCGCAACCCACAAGCAAGGCCTTACCCTGGTCTGTGGCATTAATAGAAATTGTCTGGACAGATTTGTGCCCCAAAGACTCCCCCCATCTGTAGAATAAAGTCCCTCTCCATGTCAAGCGAGTACCTCTCTAGCCCTCTTTAAGGGCAACCTGGACGATTGCGTGGGAAACAGAAAATACACCCCTGGGATCCCACCTCTTTCCCTGCTGGACAGGGGAAACAGGTGCTGACTTTGAAGAACATGGGCAAAATTCTTGGCCAGGCTTATAAGGGCCTCCGTGCCAATAGCCTAGTATCATCCTATGAACCTATAAAATTTGGCAGTGACAGTATGTTTGTGGAAATGGGTATTTACTCTAACCAGACAAAACAAAAGAAAGTTTATGCTAGACATTAAGAGTTGTAGAAAGGCGAGACTGAGATTTAAATTGTTACACCAAGCTACTTTCAAAATATTTTCTAGGTAGCACAAAAACAAATGGAGGATTTGGAGGATATAAACTTTGGTCAACAAAACTCCAACAAAGTAGAGGAGACTGTTTCTCTACCCTGCACAAGTAAGAAAGGTCCAGGAGAGACTTGCCTGTGAAACCATTTCCCTTGTTGCAAAAAAAAAGTTGGCAGGACAGAGAGGAGTTCAGGAACTGACCAAAAGAATTAGAACTTTTGACTCAAACCAGATACCAGTACTTAGAAAAGGCGAGAAGACTAAATTACTTGAATACAGCGAATAGTGAGAGAGAATTGGAAGGTATTAATCTCACATATGAATCACTCAAACTACTAGGAGAACAGAAAAACATGACTCTTGTCTTCTGAGTCTGGAGAAGCTGAGTTTGAACGTAAAGCTGGCATGGTGAGAAGGTGAAGATGACTAATAACACTGTAAAGTTGGAATACAGTGCAAAATCTGTGGCATATTAATCCTACTGTGCAATATTTATTTCAAACTGATGGGAGAACTGAAATATATGAATCCAATTTATAGTACTGTTGTCCTTGAAGCAGCTAAACAGAGAAAAGAAATAACTGCAAGTAAAATAATTGTAAGTACATTTTGTGTTAAATATTTTTATAGTAAATGTAGCAGCTTAGTGCACAGCATGTAATGCAAAGTTATTATAGCTAAGGTGGGGTTGATGTTTTTCTGGGTATAAGTTGCCTTAATTAGCAATAGCAGGGTAGGAAAATGTGCCATTTTATGTGCTGGCTGAACAGATGAATGGATTTGTGACAGTACGCCAAGAAAGAGCCATTATGAAGGGGGGAAAGCTGGGGAATACCAGGAAAGTAAATAATGTGGGAAGAAATAGCCAGGGAATTGTTATGGCTAGGCTTGTACAGGCCCTAGGGCTGATAGCATAGTACCAACCTATGAACCTATGAACCAATGGTGAACAATGCTGCGATTGACAGCTGCTGGGGGTAGGATTGGTTTATGCGTGTGTACATGTGGATTACTTTATATAAACTTAAAACTTACTGATTTTTCTTAATAACTAAGGTTAGAACAGACTAAGTTACACTGATTAAATCAAGTATGGTATTTTTATTCATTCCCTCAAGTTAAATGGGTTAGCAAATGAAAGAAAAGTGAGGACTGCAAAATAAATGGCAGCTTCACTGTGCACTGTAAAGGCTCCAGATGGTAATCAGACTGTAGTTGCAGGACTGGTGGAAACTGACAAAGAACTGATGCATGGTTGAGTACTCTAAGCGACTTTCTTGGTAGATTTGAGAGTTAGTCATTCCCTTTATAAAGGCAATAAAGTGTAGTTTCTTTGAGAAGCAGTAAGTCAACAGCTTTTAGAACATATACTTTGGTGTTCACACTTAGGTGAGAAAAACACTGAACCACGTAGCAATGTACCTACATGCTAACACTGGCGATATAATGCACTTTTGCATGAGTACCCTCAAAATGTTTATGGAGTAGTCATCATTTTAAAGTAGTTTTTTAGGGGGAAGGTAAACTTTTGTTCATGCAAATGTACGTACATAGTTCTTTATTTGTTAATGGGCATGGAGAGGGTTATACTGATTTGAGCAGTATGGAAATATGCAATATAAGCTCAAATAAAGGAATGAAATTACAACTACATAAACAATTTATCAAGTGCAAGACGGCATGTTTGTTTGTGTCTTTCGGCTTTTCCCGGTTAGGGGTCGCCACAGCGGAACTCCGGTCCGCTAATGATTGGTATTTGAGTTTTACGTGCCGAGTTACCAGCCCTGACGCACAACCTTCAACGAAGGTACGCCCATTCACGCATGTCTCCAAGCAGAAGACGCTCTAGCTGAGAATCGAACAGGACAGCGTCTTACTGTGAGGTGACAACGCTACTGCAGCACCACTACTAAATGAAATAATCTATATACATATAGCAGAACTGCCATTTACTATATGTGATGGTAACATCAAAATGGCTACATTATCAGATGGAACATAAATGGCCTTACACAGAAAAAAGCATAGTACTGAATTATCTTAAGAAATCTAGAGTGTTGCCTTGTTGTAGGAGACATATATGGATAGTAATGAACATACTAGTTTGATTAAAAAAGAAAACAGAATTTCATTGTGGATACATGGAGAACAGGGTATTAGTATATTGACAGGAAGAAGAGAATTGATTGTGTCAGAACAGGAAAAAGGGCAACAATGGACAAAATGTAGTAGGGAGGGGATATTGGCAGGGAAAGAGTTTTATTTTTGCAGGCGTCTACATTACACCTAAAACTGCAGATAAGGAGCTTAGAAGAATTCTGAGAGAAATTAACTTTCAGCAGGGTATTTTATTAATAGATGGAGATTGGAATTTACACTGCAACAGTCAGGATGCATCCAGTGGCCCTAAAATGGAACTATAACCACAGAAGACAGATTTTTAAAATAATATATGAATGTTCAGTATGGAGGGCTGTAGCAGCATCAGTTCAAATGAAATATACAGCAGCAGTTCAGAAGGAAGATGCACATTAGTCTCCAAGACACAATAATTGGGCTAGGTTGGATAGCAACTAAATATCACAGGAACATGTATATTGGTAGAAAACCTTAGGACTCATCCAAGAAGGCTATTATCCATGGAGCTTTATAAGTTAAGATACAGATACAAAAACTAAAATAAAAAGAAATGCACTGGTGCTTCCCTACATATTTATTAAAAAAGATGGATTTAAGGAATTTGTAACACGTAAATCTTGAGAGTTATTACTGCAGATACAAAAAGACTTGCTCGGGATAGTTATCATGTTGGATAAAATGACACAGGACTTTTAAATATATAGTAGAAATATGGGATAAAGAGATGTAGGAGAAAAGCAACAAAAACTATTTAGCAGGATTGGCAAAATTAAAATGTTGAAGGAGAGGGGGAGCCTTATGGATCAAAAAGATGAATAAAAGCAAAATGCAGGGGAGATAAGGAATTATTTGAATAATATGCATGAGTTTAGGCAGGTAAGGGTTAAACAGTTGCTTATATATATATATATATATATATATATATATATATATATATATATACATTATATATATATATATCTCTATATATCTCTCTATATATATATATATATATATATATATATATACATTATATATATATATATATATATATATATATATATATATATATATATATATTTTGGATTAGATGCTCCCTAGCGTGGAGAGAATTGAGAGGAGTTTGTAAGTACAGTCAATTGAATTTCAAGTTTAAATTCTGTGTGAAATACTATGACGGGAGAGGGGAGTAGAATGAAGGTTATAAGAATTCAAAAAAGTCTGTTGCTATGGGCGGAGATGTAAATGGGATTCAGCAACTGTGTGCGAGTCTAGGCAGTCTTTAGGGAATGAGATGAGAGCAAAATGCCTTCAGGGACAGCAGTAAGGCAAGCTGCAAGAATAAGAAAGTATAAAGCGGTGTGTATATGAAACCTCCCAGGCTCAGAAAACACTGGGGAAATGAAGGGTCAAAGATGATGCAGACATAAAAACAGAGTCATGTCAAACCAAAAATTAAGTGCGAGTGTGTGTGTGTGTGTGTGTGTGTGTGTGTGTGTGTGTGTGTGTGTGTGTGTGTGTTTTATAGACTGAAATCCCACTTACCAAACTTTTAAAATAACAAGATAAAAAACCCAAAATTCCTGAAGACCAACTGCTCAAAACGCAGACAGATCAGTACATGTAAGTAACCACATGGCCAGAGTGTTGACTTTTGCCCCTTACCCGTGCGGTAGTGTGATCTCGAAGTTGGTATATTTAGTTCGGGGGTTGTGAGGGGTACAGCTCCCCACATAGGGGGTTGTGGAGGGCAAAGACCCCCACATGGGTGACTTTTCTTTGCTTCGGTTCTAGTGTGTTTGCGGGATTGGGTGAGTGGTTACTTACCCGTAGTGATCTGTCGGTGTTCCAAGCATTCAGTCTTTCGGGTTTTTCACTTCGGTCTTTTCAAAGTCGGGTAAGTGGGATTTCGGTATATTGAAGTAGACCCATATATACACATATATGTATACACATACATACACACAACGTCGATGTACATTAAAAAAATAATAAAAATAAAAAATGGTGAATGCGTTGTTACCAAGGAATATGTATTAGCAATTCAGTAAATTCATGTGTCCCATCTTATGCCCACCACAAAATTATTTTAAAGTGCTTTTGCCCATTTACACAGACATATATATATATATATATATATATATATATATATATATATATATATATATATATATATGGCCTCATCACTAGTTGTGTTCATAGGGTCATAACTGAATGCTAAATATATATATATATATATATATATATATATATATATATATGTGTGTGTGTGTGTGTGTATATACATATATACATATATATATATATTATATATATATATATATATATATATATATATATATATATATATATATATAAAATAAAGCATACAATTAAACATCTAGAACAAAATAGAGCATATTCTGAAAAATATTGTTAAACAAGGTAAGGGTATCTAGGAGTATACCAAGAGCATTAGTTTTATGGTGTAATGTAGATGACTGGAATATTTGTCGTACCTGCTCCCAGGTAGATTTGCTTTGGTGAGACAAACAATACCATTATTCAACCATACCAGAAACATTCTTTAGAGGATGGAGCTATGGAAAATAAAATACATAAAATAAATACAGAATAAGGAGGTGATATCCATTAAATGATAGTTTGTTTTAATTGCTAGTCAGTGAGAGAGAAGTTGAATACAATCAGCAAATTTTTAATCACTCCTCAGTTCAATAACCTTTCTATGGAAAGGTCTAATATGTGACAAAGTGTTGGTCATCATAAATGGTCAGATAAACATAGCCTGGTATTTGTTTGTTAATTTATTATTCTGTTATCAGTGAAAATGGTTTGTCCAAAAACAATAAAGATTGCTATTTGTGTGATTTTCAAGTGATTACATGGGGAATGTTCTGAGATGCCAAAACATCTTAAATGCTTTCTGGCAACCTGAGCTATTCTATGCTTGCATTCCAGCTCCTAAGGAAATAACAGGAGTAGGACACAGAGTCCAATAGTCAGTTGTGTAAGGACAGCCATCTAATAATGGAAAACTCTGCACAATCTGTACTAGTGCAAGAATGAAGGTCACACTGCACAGAGAAATTCATCTCCCCAAGGTAAGTGACCTCACAGTTCACAAAGTACCAGGTTCATAAAGCTGCCTGGCACAGGAATAGGGAAGGCTTTCCTCCCCCCTTCAAAAAAAAAAGTTGAATGGGTACATTTTAATATGTTTGTTTCACAAAAACTGCAATGATATGGGAAAGATTTATCCTGACAGTCATCTTCATTCACATTATACAACTAAAAAGAATAAACTTTTGCTTCTCCTATTAGGTGCATCAGTCCTTAAAACAGTAGAACCAGAGGTCTGACAAGATGCTCATGAACTAAACTAGGTGCCTGTGAAACATGGCCTATCCAAAATATGGCCTCATCACTAGTTGTGTTCATAGGGTCATAACTGAATGCTAGGCTAACTGTCCTTGCAGGTCATTTTAAGCCTAGCCAATTATTCCATTAGTTCAAGTTACCCTTACCCAGTCTGCAAGTCTATAAATTATATACTATCCATAGGATAGTGATTAGTTCTAGGTGAGATAATACCACTATTTATGGGGAGCATATCGTACGAAAGTGCATTTAAGTACAGTGGGAAATTCTGGGGCAAATTTCCCCATTCCCAAACATAGATCCAGGTTATGCTTCATGCTCATTTTTAAAGTTTACTTAGGAGTATAATAAGAATAGCATCACATTTTTAGATGTTGTAGTTTTAAAGGAAATAGTAAGCTTCTCACAAAGATTTATAAGAAAGAGATACAGACTACTTCATATTTAGAGTATACTAGCATGCATCCCAAAAATACTAAGGTAAATATTGCAAAAAGGCAGTTAAAGCGAGCTTGTATGTTAACAAAAAAGGATGAAGATTTTAAAAAGGAAGGTTCAGTAATATGTGAGAAATTTAAAAATAGAGGTTATCCAAAGGAAGTAGTAGAAACAAGTTAGAAAGAAGTATATGATTTTAGGCAAAGTGTTAAAGATAAAGATGAGAAACACGCTAACAGTATGAATTACAATGCATCTATGCAGGTAGTAAATAGTGCAGATGCAAGGGCTATTAAAGAAATTATTAAAACTAATTGTAAAATTTTGAGTAGTAATTCTGGCTTATTGAAGGAGGCAGGTGATATGCTGGTTTTTGTTCAAAAACGTTTTAAAAATTATTCTCAGGCAAAATTAAGTTTAAATGAGAATGGCAATATCACTACAGGGGGGATGTTCAAATGTTATAATTGTAGTTTCTGCAATTATCTTTATACAGGTGTAGAAGAATTAAATAGTAATAACAGGATTATTAAAATTAAGATAAATATGACACCTGTAAATCAAAGTTTGTGGTCTATTTAACTAAGTGTATGTCCTGTGAATCTTTTTATATAGGGCGGACAATTAGAGAATTAAATAAGAGGATTTATAAACATAAGTATGCTATTACCACCCAGAAAGAAAATAAAGTCTTGAGTAAGCATTTTAAAATGAATAAATAAGATAGAAGTTTATAGTTTTAGATCAAATTGAAAGGTATGACTTAAAATTAAATGCAGAGAATGAGCTGGGATGGATGGAATATAACTGGCAAGTGGAGTTAGATGCTTGCTACCCCCTGGCTTTGAATAACAAGGCAGAGGTTGATGAATACTTAAAAAGAAAAAGGGTTAAAGCATTAAGCTTTTTAATTGGTTAATTGATCATGTGATTTTAGTTGTAAGAACTATTTAAGTGGATGTTTTTTGTGTTTTAATTCAGTCTGAAGAAGTTCACTGTGTGAATGAAAGCGCTTACTGAATTGGATTATCAAAACTGTTTCTTACCTGTTTTTTTATTATCTTTGTGGAGAAAGCTTCCCCTATCTTGACCCTTTTGAGTCCTAATGTTAGACTGCTACAATACTTGAAGTTACCATGACACTGTTCAGTATCGCAGGGGTAGAACAAATAGCATTCTTCTACAATCAAGTATGGCACTTTAACAAAAATGGGTTAAGGCTATATCAGCTCCCAATGACCTTTGTCAGACAGTCCTGGGGTTGATTCCCTTGAAATCCATTTACAGACTGTGTGAACCAGAGCATGTCATTAAATCAAAAAAGGAGACACTTGTACATTCTCTCAATAAATTAATAAAATAAAAAGCAAAATTTAAAATAAAAAAAAATTCAAGAAAAGCAGTATTAGATGTTACTGAGGGAGGAAAAGAAGGGCTCCAGGTTGAAGACATCACCATAAGAACTACGAAAACAATGTTCTGTACTTTTACACTACTCTGTGGAACATTAAGCAAATCCAGAGCTTTTTTTTTTTTTTTTAATTTATTTTATAACACAAAAGACAACTATATATATTTCACAGTATTCTCCTCTTCACTAAATCTCAGGCTTATCATTACAGATGCTAAATAACAATTATGTTTTATCACAGGAAAGCATGTAAGGTAAAGAATATCAGGAAAATGCAACAGGAAAGGAAAAAAATGCAGAAGGGAAAAACCATCAAGGAATAAAATTCCTTTGATACTACAAGTTCCTGTCTTTCCATAGTAACGTCTACTAGTACATCTGATTCAAAGGAATTATCAAGTCCCCAAGTTTTGCCATCTTTTATTCCTGTCCTTTGTCCTGCCAACCATCAAGCCACGGACACTGCCAAGTTATTCACAAGAGGGAGATTCATGGTGCGGCCATCAGACAGGCAGCCACAAGAGGTGTTTCTACTAGGACCATAACCCTGCTTCCAGTGGCTGATATGGGAGCATGCATCATTATAGGCCCCCCCCCCACACATACACATCCTATGAGGGCTACTGTCATCAGCTTTGGGATTCAAAGGCACTCATTCCCCAGTCCTACAGCCACTTGTTGTATGTAAACCTTCACCTGACTAGAAGTTGACTGGAACCATCAACTCCTGTGGCTAAAAATCAGAAACATTCCGAAATGCTCTTCCAGGGCCAACTAAGAGCCAAAAGTACAGCATGCAAGTGAAACTTACATTAACAGTAGATGCTCTAATAACTAGATCACTGTTGCAGTATTGAAAACTACATGAGACCTACTCCAATGCAACCAACCAGATTCAAAAAGCTAACTATCTCCCAAACACTTCAAATATCAGTAGCTATAGAAGAGCTCCATAAAACAGATAGTTAGGAGCATGAAAAGCTGTGCAGCATTTTTTTTCTTTTTTTTTGCCCACAAGAGAGACAAGTACGATGAAGAACAATGTTAGGGAAAAAAACTTAAAAAAACCCTACAAAAATAAGGGTGGACAAATTCATACTATTTCTAATACCAAAAAAAAAATACAAGCAAGAAAAAGGGATTAAAAGGAGAGGAAGCTACTGCAACAGTGATTTATTAGAACATTTACTTTTGTTTCATTTATACAACTGTACTATGTTCAAACACAAATCATTGTTGCAGTAGCCTACGTTCTAAGGGTAGACTATCACAGCTTAGAGAGGAAAAAGGAAAAAAGGGAAGAGTCCATAAACAAACTCTAGACGCCCCTAGAAAATGGTCCACCCAAAGCCTTTTCTAGACTTGGAAAAGGAATTGTAGTCCTTTGTAAAAGTATGCAAAGAAAGCTTGTGCTCCTTGTGTACCTTGTACTCCATCAGCTGACCTCCTCCCAGCTGAATATCTGCAAATGGCAGCTGGTGCACTAGCCTACCCTATTTCCGTCTTAATAAACAGAACTATTACAGAATGTACCATCGCTTCTCTCTGGAAAGTCTCACATACAATTCCATTGTAGCGTGGTAACTCAACTGAACTCGCAAACTTTCGACCCATTGCCATATTCTCTCCTTTAGCAAAAACCATGGAGAAATGTATCCACTGGCAGATACTTGAGCATCTCCTACAAAACAAGCTACTGGCTGACTGCCAGCATGGCTTTAGGCCATTCCACAGCACACCTGCTCTCTTATCCTTCTCTGACTCTATTAATAGAAATCGTAATAACAACTTGCTTTCCTCTGCTCTCTTTATAGACCTCTCTAAAGCCTTTGACATGGTTAATCATCGATTAATGTTAGATACACTACAATCACTTTCCTTAGATACTCAGGCAGTCAAATGGTTTAAGTCTTATGTAGGTAACGGACAACAGGCAGTCCTCTGGGACAATAAATTATCTACTCAGCTCCCAGTCACTCTGGGTGTCCCACAAGGCTCCGTTCTGGGACCTCTCCTCTTTTCTATTTTCATTAATGATCTGAGAACTACCCTCCCTCAAACCACCTGCATACAACATGCTGACGATGCAACATTAATCTGTGCTGCAGCCTCTTCAGCTGAACTCCAGTCCAGTACCCAAAGAGTACTTACTTTAGTTGAAAACTGGTTCCATCAACGCTGTCTCCTCCTTAACCCAAAAAAAAAAAAAAAACTATTACTGTTCACTCCCACACACAAGTCTACCCGTATTAATTACATCAAATAATAGCACTGTAATAGCATCCAACACAACCACCAAACTCTTAGTTGTAACAATTGATCATAATCTTAACTATGACACTCACATAAACTTAACCATCAAAGCAGTTAATAGAAACCTTGGTTTCCTCTACAGGCTTAAACCCTTTCTTACACCTCTGCCAGGACTACTATTGCTCAAACCCATCTAATCTCCACCCTACTCTACGCCTCCCACATTTATACCAACCTATCTAAAACTAATCTAAACAAACTGGCAACCTCCTATAACAACATCGCCAGATTTGCCACTGGCTCCCCTTTTAGAACCCACCACTGCCAAAATCTGAAACAGCTAGGATGGCTGGAATTTCAAAACCTGGTTCTTCTTCAGCAATTTACTATCACTCACAAGGTCCCGTACCATCCCACTAATACTCCTGTACTCTGTATATAAATCTCAAAACTCTATGCTCAGCAAATAAGTTACTAGTAGCCACCCTTAAATCCAATAACAAATCTGGTGACTGCCTTTTTACTAACTTTGTTGGAAACACTTGGAACAGACTTTTAAATGATCTAACTTCCCTTACATCTACTCCACTGTTTAAGAATCCCACGTTCTAAACTAGACTGACACCCTCTCCACTTGCTAAAATGCCTCTAAAACTTACTCTTAACTTATATCCATTTCTTATTTCCTTCACTGTTTGTTTAGGATGCTCTACACTTTTTTTTTTCTAGTTTTAACTCAGTATTTTCTGTTCCCTGTCAAACTACTACTTAATAAAAACTAGCCTTTTCAGAGATTTTCTTATATGCCATGCCCTGTGTGCATCTATGTATATAAGATGTTTGTTACATGCCATGCCCTGTGTACATCTATGTATATAAGATGTTTGTTACATGCCATGCCCTGTGTGCATCTATGTATATAAGATGTTTGTTACATGCCATGCCCTGTGTGCATCTATGTATGTAAGATGTTTGTTACATGCCATGCCCTGTGTACATCTATGTATATAAGATGTTTGTTACATGCCATGCCCTGTGTACATCTATGTATATAAGATGTTTGTTACATGCCATGCCCTGTGTGCATCTATGTATATAAGATGTTTGTTACATGCCATGCCCTGTGTGCATCTAGGTGTATAAGATGTTTGTTACATGCCATGCCCTGTGTGCATCTATGTATATAAGATGTTTGTTACATGCCATGCCCTGTGTGCATCTATGTATATAAGATGTTTGTTACATGCCATGCCCTGTGTGCATCTATGTATATAAGATGTTTGTTACATGCCATGCCCTGTGTACATCTATGTATATAAGATGTTTGTTACATGCCATGCCCTGTGTACATCTATGTATATAAGATGTTTGTTACATGCCATGCCCTGTGTGCATGTATATAAGATGTTTATTACATGCCATGACTTGTGTGCATCTATGTATATAAGATGTTTGTTACATGCCATGCCCTGTGTGCATCTATGGATACAAGATGTTTGTTACATGCCATGCCCTGTGTACATCTATGTATATAAGATGTTTGTTACATGCCATGCCCTGTGTGCATCTATGTATATAAGATGTTTGTTACATGCCATGCCCTGTGTGCATCTATGTATATAAGATGTTTGTTACATGCCATGCCCTGTGTGCATCTATGTATATAAGATGTTTGTTACATGCCATGCCCTGTGTGCATCTATGTATATAAGATGTTTGTTACATGCCATGCCCTGTGTACATCTATGTATATAAGATGTTTGTTACATGCCATGCCCTGTGTGCATCTAGGTGTATAAGATGTTTGTTACATGCCATGCTCTGTGTGCATCTATGTATATAAGATGTTTGTTACATGCCATGCCCTGTGTGCATCTATGTATATAAGATGTTTGTTACATGCCATGCCCTGTGTACATCTATGTATATAAGATGTTTGTTACATGCCATGCCCTGTGTGCATCTATGTATATAAGATGTTTGTTACATGCCATGCCCTGTGTACATCTATGTATATAAGATGTTTGTTACATGCCATGCCCTGTGTACATCTATGTATATAAGATGTTTGTTACATGCCATGCCCTGTGTGCATCTATGTATATACAATGTTTGTTACATGCCATGCCATGTGCACATCTATGTATACAAGATGTCTGATAGATACTAGCTATTCATTTATTTTTGCTTTCCATGTCTAACCCACTGCTCTAAATCTGCTATACCTATTTGTCTATAGTTATATCAACTGCTCTGGGAATGCTCCTTTTCCCATCCCACATGAATTGCCCAGTAACACACCTATTTCATATCCTCATTCTCTATCTTCTTCCCCATCCTGCTCTGTACTATATTTCTCCCCACTCCCTTCCTTACTCCCCTTCTTCCCTTAACTCATCTCTCCCTTACCCCATATACCCAATTCTATCTCTTTCTCCTCCTCCATATTTTCCTCTGCAGAAATACTCATTCTGTAAATATCTTCTTATAGTTGTATGCATTTGCAATCATGGAATTACATATTTGTAAATATTGTAATATTCACTTAGCTTTTAATTCTGTTTTTACATCTTACTAAATTGCACCTTCAGATAGCATTTTTATCTGTACTATTGTTATTTTTATACTAATGCAATTTTGTTGTTTTTTCATTGTATACTGTGGAGCTTTTCTCCCCAGGACTCCATTGAAAATGGGCTCTTCTGGCCCAATGGACTATCCTGGAAAACAAACTTCAAATAAATAAATAAATAAATAAATCTCTTTATACCAACTCTAACATAATTATTTTTTTCATTTTTTTCTCTCTTTTTCTTAATATTGTTATTTCATTTTCTCTTTTCCCTTTTTTCCTCTCTCACCTACTAACTTAAATTAAATCTATGATAAAGTGTTTTTTGTTACATTAATCTAGTGTTATAAAGTTTTCTTTAAGTAGATGCTTTGTATCTTTATTTAGTTTATTTAATACTGTTTTGGAGCTTTTCTCCCCATGCCTCTACTGAAAATGGACATATATCCAGTTAGACTAGCCCGGTCAACAAATGTAAAATAAAACATATGTAAAATAAATAATAAATAAATGCACAGAGGAACATGTTTCTGTCTATAGAATACTTCTAGATTCTACTAGCAGCAGACACCGAAGAAGTCAAAGTCCATCCACCTGGAAATGGTCAGTTTCCTCTTACCTTCACAGGAGACAAACCCCTGATCAGCTTTCCCGCTTTTCTGAAGGGTCAGGTTTTGTCTAGGTAGGGTTTGAGCTGCCTGTAGGCATCTAGAATGTGAAGGATCCTTTCTCCCGTTTTCTTGGGTTCAGAACTGTGAAATTAATAGCATCACTTAAAGTAAACTCCGAGACCACTTCAGCCATAAAGGTAGGATTCCTTCTCAAAGAAACCCTGTCCCTGTGGGAAATAAGGTAGGATTGACTCATCGTAAGAGCTTGTAACTCACGCACTCCCCTAAGAGATGTCAGAGCAAAGGATAAAACAGTCTAAAGTTATGAATCTCAATTCTCCTTCATGGGCTGGTTCAAACAGGGACAGAGTAACCTTAACTACAAAGTTCAGATTCCAAGGAAAACGCACCCATTTCCTACTTGATTATTAGAAAAGGGGTGTACCCAAGTGCAAACAAGCAGAAATTGCTGATAAATGTACCTTGATAGGGGAATAAGAAAGGCTATTGGGCAGTAGTTCACAAAAATAAATCAAGAACCAGAGGCAGGAGGGCCTGAAGAGGATTCTGGTTCTTTGACTAGCACCAATCAGAAAAGTGTTTTCCAGTTACCCATATATGATTTTCTAGTAGCAGGTTTTTTTGCTGCCTTTTGTACCGGCTACACATCCTCAGGGAAAAAAAGGGCATAAAAAGTAAGAAAATTCTGTTACCCAGGCAGGATGTTAAAGGATTAGTAGATTGCGGATGTATCAAACACCCGATCTTGTGTGAGAAAATACAGATTGTGGGGAAATTTGTGGTAACTGCCCTTGGCCAAATTGAAGGCAGAAAGTACAGTTTTGTACCTACCATAAATGTAGATGTTCGAAGATCCACATTGCTGCAGTCCTTACACTTGGGTAGTCCGCTGTCCTCGGTCGGCCCGAATATCAAAGTATAAGTCTGACGTCGGTCAAGGCGCATTTTACTGACATCAGGACGTCAGGGTACAAATGCGCATGACCGACGTCATATCCTCAGTCTTTTCTTGCCCCAGATGTCAGAAGACCCTAAAAATAAAGGTCAAAACCAAAAGACAGCAAACAAACAACCAACCACCCTTGCACTAATTATATGTACAATATATACAATATACACAATATTTACAACCCAACCCACACAACCACCTCTAACTACAGAGGGAAGGAGGGGACTGCAGCAATGTGGATCTTCAACATCTACATTTATGGTAGGTACAAAACTGTACTATGTTCTTCATCTCACACTGCTGCAGTCCTTACACTTGGGTAGAATCCCAAAGCAGAGGTAAGGGAGGATGGCCAAACTACAAGGAAGCAGGAGCTGCCAAAATGCCCTGCAAAACAGCAGTGGCAAAACCAGCCCTGGATTTAGAGTAAAGTGGCAGGTGATAATGCCTAGAGAAAGTATGCACTGAACTCCAAGTAGCTGCCTCCAAAATATCCTTGGTTGCCACTCCCTCAAAAGGCTGTCAAGTGGCAGTAGCCCTAGTGGAATGAGGCCTAATCCCAGCTGGAATCTCCTTGCCATGATGGGAATAACAGAAAGCAATGCAAAACCCAATCCACTTAGAAATAGTTTGTTTTGACACAGGCTTGCCCTGAGAACTCAAAGCAAAAGAAACAAACAACTGCTGAGACTGCCTGAACCCTTTAGTTCTGTCCAAATAATATCGCAACTGCCTGTGTACATCTAAAGTGTGCAAAATCTTTTCCCCTTTATTTTGGGGATTTGCATAAAAAGTAGGCAAATGAATAGTTTGGTTTAAAGCCACACTAGAAACCACCTTAGGCATAAAGGAAGGATTAGTACGTAAAGATACCCTATCCTTATGGAAAATCAAGAAAGGCTCAACCGCCATAAGGGCCTGTAATTCAGAAACCCTTCTTGCAGAGGTAATGGCCAACAAAAAGGCAGTCTTCCATGATAAATATTTCAACTCAGAAGTAGCTGCAGGCTCAAAAGGTTGTAGAGTGAGTTTCTCCAACACAAAATTGAGATCCCAAGCAGGAGTAGGAGCTCTACGTGGGGGTCTTATATTCTTTGCCCCTCTAAGAAATTGCTTGAACAAAGGATGAGAAAACAATGGAGGGTCACACATTCATAGTGAGCTGAAATTGCTGCAGCATGAACCTTAATAGAAGAGAAGGACAAACCTTTGTCCAGTAACTCAGTAAGATATTGAAGAGCCACACTTAAATTAGGCTCAGAAACATCAAAATCCTTTGCTGCACTCCAAAATAAAAATCTCTTCCATTTATCTGCGTACACTTTCCTTGTACTAGGCCGCCTAGCTTCCAAAATCACATTCAAAACTTGTTGTGGAAGTTGAGACCCTCTATGGTTCAAAACAGAATATGCCAGGCTGTTAGGTGAAGAGAGTGAAGTTTGACATTGAGCAAATGGCTGTCCTCCTGTGACAACAGGTGTGGAATCGAAGGCAAAGGCCATGGAGGCTTCCGTACCAGACTTCTCAGTAATGGGTACCAGTGCTGTCGAGGCCAATCTGGAGCTATTAAAATCATCCTTGGCTTGTCCTGTCTGACCTTTAGAAGTACCTTTGGGAGGAGAGGCAGAGGTGGAAAGGCATACACATGAAGATTGCTCCAATTGAAAGAAAGAGCATCCACTTTCCAAGCTGTGGGATGAAACCTTTTTGTGCAAAACTTTGGCAGCTGATGGTTTAGTGGAGAAGCGAACAGAAATATGTCTGGAGTTCCCCATGACACTGTCAATTTCTGAAATACATGAGGATCCAATTTCCACTCGTGGGGATCCATAATTGCCTGCTCAACACATCTGCTAAGGAGTTCTGTGCTCCTGGCAGAAACCTTGCCTGAAGATTGAGCTGTAAACTGAGAGCAGTCTCCCACAAAATCATTGCTTGCCTGCATAGAGGATAAGAATGTGTTCCCCCTTGCTTGTTGATGTACCACATGACAGTTGTGTTGTCTGTTAGAATCAACACCTGCCCTGGAAGAAGTAAATCCTTGAAAGCTATTAATGCAAACTGGACTGCCAACATCTCCTTCAGGTTGATATGTAGATGTTGTAGTCTGGCAGGCCACTTGTCTTGTATCCACTTTCCATTTAGATGAGCTCCCAAGCTTTGTCTGAGGCATCTGTCGTTAAAATCTGACTCGCCTCTGGCCGGGTCACAGAGAGTCCCTTGTTTAGGTGACATTCCTGAGCCCACCACAAAAATTCCTTTTGAATGCAAGGTATTATTTGAATGACAGTGTCCAGATCCTGGCAGTGCTGTGTCCATACATTTTGAGATACCATTGCAGCTTCCTCATATGCAGTTTGGCATTGGGAAGCACCAGAATACAAGATGCCATGAACCCTAAGGCTTGAAGGACTGTCCTTGCAGTCAGCCCGGACTGATGAGATAGTTGATGGAAGTAAAGGGAAAGATTCTTTTGTTTGTCCGGGGTTAAAAAGGCCATCTGGGATACTGTATTCAGTCTTACACCCAGAAAGCACATGTCCTGAGAGGGTACTAGACTGGACTTTATTTCGTTCACAGAATACCCCAGGCATCTTAGCACTGCTATCACATATTCCAAATGATGAAGAAGCTCTTCCCTTCCTTGAGCCAGAATCAGGCAGTCGTCCAAATAGGGATAGATCTGTATTCCTTTTAGCCTGAAGAAAGCTATCACTGGAGCCAGAACTTTCGTGAACACTCTGGGCGCAGTAGATAAGCCAAAGGGCAATGCAGAGAACTGATAGTGAGAAGTCCCAGCTCGAAAACGCAGATACTTCCTGCAACTTAGTCTGATAGGAACATGAAGGTAAGCCTCCTTGAGATCCAAAGTTACCATCCAATGATCTTTGCCTAGCAGAGGTAAAAGCTGTTGTAACGTCAACATTTTGAACTTGGGAATGTCCAGATAAGTGTTGAGGATAGATAAATCCAAAATTGGTCTCCACGTGTTCCCCTTCTTTGGTACTAGGAACAGGCGAGAATAAAATCCTAGGCCCACTTCTGGCATAGGGACCGGCTGTATGGCCCCTAGTTGAAGTAACAGAGAAATTTGTTTGTGAGCCTCTATTCTTTGTTGAGGAGGAACGTCTGGCATGCCTCTGAAAGGAGGCAAGGTATGGAAATAAAACCTGTAACCGTGGTGTATGATATCCAATACCCATCTGTCTTGGGTAATTAAACTCCAATTTTCTTTGAAAAGTGCCAGCCTTCCTCCCAAAGGTGCTGCCAGACGAGAAGGCTCTGGCAGCTGAAAAGGTAGGTCATTGGGTCTGTTTACGAAAGGACTGACCCCTGCCCTCACCTGAAGACTGTGCAGGTGAACTCCTGTTCTAGGCCTGAAAGAGCCCTGAGCTCTGCCCCTACCACGCCTAGATCTACCCCTAGACTGGGAATCATAAGAAGGATACGCCCACCCTTTAGCAGGCCAATTTCTACTAAACTTTGGAGGCTGAACCTGCAAAAATCTTTAACAGTCTGCATAGACTTAGCCTTGTCTTCCATTTTCTTTAAAACTGCCTCAACAGGAGAACCAAACAACACATCAGATTGTAAAGGAGCATCTAAAATCCTTGTTTTAACATGGTCAGATAAATTTTGATCCCTCAGCCAGGCGTGCCTGCGAAGAACTGACCCAGTGGCAGCCACCCTAGAAGAGGCCTGTACAGCATCAAAACCACATTGCAAAGAATGCTTACCCACCTGTTCAGAAACATGTACTAAATCTTGTAACTCTTTACAATCAATACCTTCCACCAGAGCATCAACCTTAGACTTCAATTGTGAAAGGAGATAGTTTTGGTATTTCAACATGTGAAACTGGCAATTCAAAGCCCTCATAGCTAGAGTGGAAGAAGTATAAACTTTCTTTCCCCATCTATCCAAGGCCCTGGCCTCTTTATCTGCAGGAACCGGATTCTTGACAACAGAAGCCTTAACACCTTTAGGCCCCTGGCTAACAGTTTCTGGGTCTGCCCTAGGACTCTTAAAAAGATACTTATGAGCTTCAGGCACCCTGTAATACCTATCCGGTTTAACAGGAGCAGGAGGCAAAGAATCAGGATCAAGAGAAGCCTCTGTAAAAACATCTTCCACTACATCCAAAACAGGAGGTATAGCCAAAGGCCTATGCTGGGGTAAAAACAAAAATTCCCTAAGCCTTTTCCTGGAATCAGAGAAGTCCTGACCTTCCCACTTAAAATGCTCCCTCATGGAATGAAGAGTTTCCGAAAAAGAAAAATCCTCAGGAGGAGAAGCAGAAGGAGTAGAATCCTCCACATCAGAATCAGAATACGGAGAGTACTCCTGCAAGTCTTCAGCCGAAGACTCTGAAACATCCGAAGCCTGCTCAAAACTCCCTAGCTCAGGCTCCACCCTAGGTCTCTTATCAGGAGGGGGCAAAGAACCCCTAATCAAAGTAATCAAATCTTCTGCCATTTTAAGCATATGCTTCTTGGGCACAGTTCCAGAAGAACTAGGGGTGACACCAACTGAAGCTAAACCTGGCCTGCCTCTGGGAGAAGCCTTGGAAACAGAAGGAGAGGGCCTAACCACCCTAGGCAGGGAGGGGAGTATAGTAACCTGAGAAACCCCATCACCCTGACCTGCCTCCTGAGAGGCCACATCCTGTAATAACAAAGTCTCACCCTGGGAAACCAAAGAAACCTCCGGTGGAACCACCGGCTCCACCGACACCTCTAAAGAACCGGCGTCCGCTACGGACGGTTCTTCTAGCCTAGGCTTAACTGCTTTGTCCTTGCGCTTCTTCGAAGAAGCGGGCGTCGGAGCATCCGACGGCATTTTATAATTGCACCGCTTCAAGACTAACCTGGCACAATCTAATCTCCTCTTTATAGTGCGCTTATTGAATCTAGCACAAGAGCGACACCCAACAACGTCGTGCTCAGGCCCTAAACAAGGAATACACAAAGTATGATAGTCTCTATGCGGTATCTGTTTCCCACAAGAAATACAATTATTCACTTTTTCTGACATCCGGTAAACCACTGAGGCAAGAAAAAACTAAAATATTCCCCAACGGGGTACTTAGCCAACTTTGACTCGGTCTGAAACTCCGAAATCGAAAAATTTCAGAACGCCAACCGGCACTTGCAATATTGCTTCTGCATCGGATATGACGTCGGTCATGCGCATTTGTACCCTGACATCCTGATGTCAGTAAAATGCGCCTTGACCGACGTCAGCCTTATACTTTGATATTCGGGCCGACCGAGGACAGCGGACTACCCAAGTGTAAGGACTGCAGCAATGTGAGATGAAGAACATCCACCGTTTCCTTCATCAAAAGGGAGTCACCACCACACTTTTTGCAGAGTCCTTTTGAATCTTTAGAACCACCCTGAATCTGTGGAAATGGTTCAAAAGCATTCCTTTCCCTTTCAATGGGAATGAGAAAACATCCGCCTTTCGGGCCAGTTTGCAGGAAGCCTGGAGCAGAATTTCTTTAGGTGTCTGTTCTGAAGGGAGGCAAAAAAAATCTACTTGAGGCGTTTCCCAAAGTTAAATCAATTCTTGAAAGGCCCCAGAATGAAGTTTCCATTTGTGGGGGGTCTATACTGGTCATGCTGAGCATGTCTGTAACCAAACTTTGGTCTTATAGAATGCATAAAGCCTGAAGAGTCAAACTAAGCAGAGTTGCTACCTCCCAGGCTATTAAAGCAAGTCTGTAAAAGTGATATCTGGTACCTCCCTGCTTATATGCCACATGGCCATGGTGCTGTCTCTGTTTACATCTGCAGAGGTCCTGGGGACCAGAGATGAATCAAAGCCTTCAAAACACCGATAACTGCCAACATCTCTCAGATATTTCTATGCTACTGTTTTCAGGATCCTGCAAAGCTTATACTTTCACCCATCTTGAAATTGCTTCCCACACCATGTCTGAAACATCTACAGTGACTGACTAGATGGGGGTGGGGGGTCAGTCAGGTGGAGAATGGAAGATGTGGACAGCAAGCTATCTGGTCCACCCACCATTTAATCTCTTTTACAAATCCTAAAACTAAGATCTGAAAGGCCATGTAGAGATGCACTGTCTAGACATATCTGAGGTACCACTGTGTTTTCCTCATGTGTACTCCCAGGATAAAATAAAATTATTATCCCAGAGGAAAAAAAAACAAAAGGGATATTTCAGTGTGATTCTTTGTCAACACTGCTGTTTTGTCTTGCTTTAACCCATTAAGCTGTCTACTTAGACTATGGTTACAGTTAACTCCTAGAAATAAATCTTGTCTAAACACAGCTCATTCATCAAAAGCAAAACTACAAATGGTTAAAACTTTCTCAGATAAGAATATTTGTTCTTGATAAATGTGCAAAAGCAACATTTATAAAAGAGAAACTACAGCACCAAGAGAATTACAACCTGGGACAGAAAAGTGATAAAAAGGAAGTTAATCAGGAGAAACATTATACTTCGGAACAGAGGAAGTGTAAAGAATAACACATGAACAAATAAGAACAAAGCTTAGTAAGGAATACTTCAGAAGACTAAAGCCAATACTGCAAACTGCAGTAATATCCAGGAATAAAGTCCAAGTTATAAATCAATTTGCTCTTCCTGTTCTAACTTATAGCTTTGGCATGATTGACTGGCCACAAAAAGCACTGAAGCAGTTAGACAACAAAACAAGGAAAATGCTTCATGCTTGTTAAATTTTATATATATAATATATATAATTATACACACCCACACAGATATATATCTACATATATATATATACACCCACACAGATATATATCTACATATATATATATATATATATATATACACACACACACACACACACACACACACACACACACACACACACACACACACACAAATATAAACAGTGCATACAGAGATTATACATCCCTCGTACTGAAGGAGGTATAAGCCTCCTCAAAACTGAGTACATTTATACATCTGAAGTTTTGAGGCTGCATACCTATTTGCTGACTTTATTAGTTCCTAACACAGTGAAAGTTCTAAAGCATGAAGGCAGAAATTCTAATATGACATATTTGCTCGGTTTAGCAGAAGCATTTCAGAACAAAGCAGGAATAGAAATCAAATCAGAAGTACCAAAAAATTAGACAGCAAAGGAGTGTGCCAATAACCAAAAGAAATACATTTTTAAAAAAAAGGATTCGATGAGAAGGAAAACAATTGGAACATGTATAAATACAGTGGTAAGTATTGATATCTTCTGAAATAACCTCATGTTAACTGGGTATTGACTCAATAATGGTTAAGGACAGATGGGCTGAAAACAGAAGATGAAAGGCTAGTTACAGGCTTGCTGTTCCTGAACTGTTTGAAAGTTTCTGTGAGGCCATTTTTGCTTGGGCTGAAGGAGGGTCTCTGTGTTCATCAGTGGCAGTGACTAACATTGAGCAGCTTCCCCTCCCCCCCCCAGAGGACTTGAAACTGGAGCTGCTTTTGTAGTTTATTATTAGGTCATTTCCATTTTCCCTTCATCTTCTCTCTTAAAACCTCTAAACCTAGTTGCTTTCGTGGTTTGTTGCTTTTTGGTTGCTTGTTGGCTGTTGGTGAAACCCTGAGAGAGGAAAGAGAGAAGGGAGCACTTTTTGATTTTTTTTTTTTTTTTTTTTGTTGTTTGCTTTTTTTTTTTTCTGCATAGCTGCCATTTTCATTTTTCTGAGCTTGTTGATCTTGATTGATTTATGTATAGCTAGCTGTACAACCAAAAGCTGTTTCTGAATTTCCTGTTTGCATTGCACTTAATTTTTTTTTTTTTTTTTTTTTTTTTTCTTGCATATTTTCTGTCCTACCTAGGGGTCATTTGTCATTTACTTTACTGCACTTACTTGAACTTGTATTACTTGATCTTCTCTGTAAAAACAAAAAAAAAAAAAAAAAAAAAAATTTTTTGTTTTTTTTCTGAGTTAAAAGAGTTAAAAAAGTTCAGTTGAAGGCTTGCTGTTTTGAACTGAGTATGAAAGTTTCTGTGAGGCCATTTTGAGAGGGTCTCTGTGTTCGTGATTGGCAGTGACTAGCATTGAGCAGCTTCCTGAGCCCCGTTACCTGCTTACTGACTTGGAGAGACTTGACCACTACTGGCTTGTGGTTCCTCTCCTTCATTCATCCTTCATCTTCCTCTCTTAAACCCTATTGGTTTTTGTTGTCTTTTCAGGCTTGTTGGCTGTGTTGTTGGCTGGTGAAGCAGCTTAGAGAAGAAAAAAGGAGCTTGAGAAGAAGGGTTTTTTTCTTTTTTTTTTTTTTTTTTTTTTTTTTTTTTTTTTTTTTTTGAGCATTTTTGCTTGAGCATTTTCTGATTTCTGTTTCTTGAGCTGTGTATTAGTAGCTGTATTTAGTAGCTGTATTTAGAGCCTGTTGCAATTGTTTTTTTGAATTTCCTGTTTTCAACTTTTTTTTTCGTTTCTTGCATATATTTTGTCCTTGACCTAGCACTCTTGTGTGGGGCTTTTACTGTCACTATTATAACTTATATCTTATATAAAACAAAAACAATCTGTATTAAAAAAAAAAAAAAAAAAAAACAAAAAAAAAAAAACTTTTTTTGCTTTTTACCCACTTTTCTTTCAGTTAGTTTTATGCTTGCTGTTTGCTGCTGTTCTGTGAGGGTTTGTGTGAGAGCCTGGGGCTTTTGGGATGGTCAGTGGAGGGTCTCCGTGCATGGTCAGTGGCAGTGACCCCCATTGAGGCCTGGCCCTGCTTGTGACTCTGTAGAACTGAAACTGACTTGAAACTCTTGTACTATTGGCCATTTTCCATATTTCCGTCTCATGTTCTTAAAACCTCCTTGAGGCCTACGTGGTTTGAGGAAGGCTGTTTAAGGAGCCTTGTCTGCTGAGGGTGAAAGCACCCTCAGCAGCTGAAAACGGATTTTTTTCTTTGAGATTTTTAAGTTTTTATTTTTTCTCTGTAGCTGTGTTTTTGCTTCTGTTTTCTAGCTTGAGCTTTTTCTGGCTTGTTAAACTTGATTAAAATTTCCTGTTTGGTTAGCTTTTTCATTTTTTTTCTGTTTAAATCGCATTTTTGTTGGGCTTTTTGTAAATTTCTTTTTTTCTTTCATTTTACTTTTTCTTTATATTCTGTCCTTACTTGAGCACTCTTGTGTCTTGCTATTTACACTTAACCTAAAAAAAAAAAAAAAAAAACCTCTTGCTTTAAAACAAAAAAAAAAAAAAAAAAAAAAAAAAGTTCCCTTGCTTTTTTGGATTTCTGAGAGTTTAAAAGTTTGCTGAGGCTGAAGAAGGTCTCTGTGTTCATCAGTTTCAGTGACTAACATTGAGCAACTGAAGATGTGTTTAGGTGGTTGACAAACATTGTGTCAGTTATTATTGGGACATTGGGCAGAGGCCCTAACTGTTACATTTGTCCTCTTTTATTCATTTGTTGTTATTTTTCATTTTGTTCACCATCATTGGTTTCAGGCAGTAACTTTTTCCTATTTGGGTGGTTGTTTTTAGCATTTATCTTCTTTTCCCCCATTTAGCCGGGTTATACTTTTTCACACGCCCTGCTATAAAGATTAGATTGTTTAGTCTATTGCCACATTGCAAGTCCAATTTTAGCGGACGACTACTAAGCTACAAACTATACGCCTATACTAACTGATAAACTATCCTATTACCCTTAAAACTACCTCTATCTCCCTAAACTACTACACTACCTCTAATGACTAATCATGCTCCTATAATCCTCTCTATCTAGAGTACTTATCTCTAATCTCTATATTTGTCATCCAAGAGTACTATTCTTATCCTATACATTTCCTACGTCACCCTTCCATGCCGATTTATAAAGTTTCCAGCTCATCCTTCTCCCATTTCCGTCCCTCGCCTGCCCATTTCCCGTCACCCGTCCCTTCTAGGTTTTGGGATCATTTTTTGTCTTCCTCTCTAGCATCTCATGTACAAGTGCAAAGGGTCTCCTGATCGACTGAAAAACCTGAATCTGGGAGGAGATCTCCTCAACCCACAAAAGTACCCAAACAACCAGACATCCTCTTACACAACACAAAAGCACAGTCAGGAGATCAAACTATCACACACACACAACCAGTCAGGAGGGTCACACCACACCAGTACATCCCAGGAGGAGGAACCAGTACCACACACACACATACTCACCTCAGCACAACATACACCACATCACACAAAAAGCATACACCAAACTCTACACCCACAGCAGTTGGCTAACAAAGCAGATCAGTCAGAAACAAAAACACTCACAGCCAGACAACCACACAACACAAACACCACACACTAGTCACACAGACAGTCACAGTCAAGACACACACAGTCAGACACCACCAGGATGAGTCAGCCACCAGACACACACAGCTGCACACACTCCATAGAATTGGTCACTGAGATCCGACCAGTCAGGGTCCCTGTCGGTCCAGAGACATAGGGGGAGAGGGTTGTCTTAAGCTGTCTGTAAGCGTTCTCAGGCCCCACTCCTCCTTGATTGGTCCGAAAAGTCAATCATACAATGAGGCGAGACCTCAACTACAGACAGTAAAGACTGACCCTTGAACGTGCTCATTGAGGATAAGCTGGCCCATGAATTGAGATAAGATCTGTTGCTGTAACAAGGGGCTTAATGACCCTGACCTTACAAAGCATCCTACCTTCAGCCTGAATGATGCCACAATACAGAGATAAGATGATCAGCTTTAACAATTGGTGTCTGTCTGCCTGGGATGACAAAGGGGATTGGGTGTCTGCAAGGCACGGAGGGCGGCCCTGCCTAGCACCTGCTCCTTCGGATGTTGAAAAACTTCCATTGCACTCCAGGGGAAAAAAATTAAGGCAGGCAAAATACACCTCCACCCTGCAAAATGCCTTAGGCTCAAAAAAAAAAGGATAAAGCCTGCAGAAGTCTGTCAAAAAATCGAAACCTGGTTCAAATGCTCAACAATCAGAGAAAATCCATCGGTGCAACCTCATATCATGGGCAGGCTGGAGAACAGAGATGTCTGTATCCCAGGAGGGGTCATTTACCATAAGGTCCCCAGACCTGCTCCAGGCTATCAGGTTTTACCAAATATGGATTACATGACATCGAGGTAGAATTCCACACCTCAAGACCTAGCATCTGCACGTCACCATGTTATCAGGACCCCCAGCAACTAATTAACCAGGACAGCATACTCCTGACAAAGCCCTGCCAACAGTAGATGTCCTACCAAAAGAATTCATACACTCAATAGCCTGTGCACACAAACACACTGGGAACACAGGGGAACCCACAAATTTAAAGAACACCCAAGCCATTGTCCAAAATTGTTCACTACACTACTCTGACCCAAACACAACTAGTCCCAAAAGGTTCTGGAATTCATAAAAACACCCTGAACAAAAGTTCCTGGAATTCACTACACGGGAGGTGCTGGAACAACTAGTCACCATCCCCAACAGGATCACACACATGGGGAGCACAATGTTCCCCACCATGGTGAGAAATCCTGATAAATTAGACTCAATTAAGACCCTCCAGTGGTGACCACCCCAAATAAAAGACCCAAGCAAAACAAGCCTCAAACCCCAATCACAGACAAAAGTACCAAATCAAGTACAAATGCCTTCTACCAGCACAAAAAGGACTGCAAACAGGTCTCAGGCCATCCAATGCAAAGCAAAAAGACCTGTGCCAAATGCAAGCGCTACAACAAAGGGAACCCAATTCTAATAAACAAAGGCATCCCAAAGGATAAAACTGCAGACTCAAAAAAAAAAATAAGGCAAAGGAGGAGAATATCACTAACTGGAAAAAAATCCTTAAAAATAAAATCATACAAAAAGAAGGAGCAAAAAACAAGAATAGAGCAAAAATAAAAAAAAGGTAAAGAAATTTGAGAGTTTAATAGTAAAAAGGAAAAAACTCAAATCATCCAAAAAAGCTAGTTCAAAAAAAAAGATTAAGTCTCCTGAGAACTCAGAGCTAGTTCAAAATGGGAGAAAAGTTCAGTGCAAACTTCTCCCCCAAAGTTCAGAGAGAACTGAGTATTGCATGAAACCCCTCCCCCAATCCACAAGCACCACAGAGACTGTGCTCTCCAAAGCCAAACACAGCATCCATGGGACCTGATGGTGTCCCCTCTGCCACCAAAATGCAGAAGCACATGAGAATTAAACCCACAGCTAGACTCTCTGTCCATGAAAACACAGCATCCATGCGACTCCACCAGGGGTGGTGTTTAATGAAAGTGGTACCTGAGAAGCCATTCCACTGTAGCCTACCCTGATAGCCCTCTAACTCAGTGCTAGCGGTCTGCACCTTATCTGTAAGGGACATGCGGAAAATGGTACCAAAGCCCAAAAGATCAGCCCCATAGAGATTGGAGACTTTGGAGCGGCCCATTAAGCTTTGAAGCCTTATCATCAAAGCCATGGAAAGGAGTTTCATGCTGAAACTTGCAGAACATAGAGGAATTTGGTGGGCAGTCCATTGAGCCTAGGAAAATCAGGTCATAAGCAGGGTCACAATGGAAAACTTGGTATCTGCCATTGATGACTCAGCAGCCATACAAACCCATACTCGACAAGATGGGTTGCAAACACTTACCAGGCGAAGCTCACGGGTAGTGGTTAAAGGCAAATGTCAAACCATCTGACTACTGTCACAAAGGGAATTGTCCCAACTGATCACAGAGTTGCACCCAAAGGGTCTGCATGGACTCCATGTAAGACTCAAAGCCTGTCACAAGTGGTGTCCTGCAGGTCTTTGGTGCTGACCTTTTGGTGGGCATATTTAGTGAAAGCTACCACATGCCAACGAAATCACACAAGAAACAGAAAAACATCAGAGGACTGGACACACCAGAATAGTAAAAACATAAGAAAAATATATCTGTAAAAAAGAAATTGCGAACAGATCTACTACCCCAGCTGGTGCATAGTGGCAAAAAACTGAAAAAAGAGGTTAACACCTACCTGCAAATGGAAATTGATAGTCATCTGTCATACCAGCAGCCATGTAGCTCTTGAGAAGACAAGAGACCAGCAGCTGACACTAGGAACGTATGAAGCTAAAGACCAAAGGATCTCCTAAGTATCTAGTCTAGATATCTACATTACAACTCTCCACATTCAAGAGGACAAGACTCTCTCCTTGAGTAGGTGATCATCAAGACAAAAGTCACTCATCAACTTGATCAAGAATCTCAAAGGGTCTCAAATTGAATGTCTATGAAAGTGAGACTTAAAGATTCAAGGATGTTCTTCCCCAAAACTTGTGATCAGAGCCAAGCAAAGAAGGTCCTACACAACTGAGATGAAAGAACTTTGCCAGGAATATGCTTTTTACCTCAAAAGAGGCCACCATCAAGAGCCACACTATAGCATGTCAAACCCAGATTTGATGAATATACTTAGACCTCAAAAGGAGGAGAATTCTATGACCACAAGGCAAAGAAGTAATCTAACAAAAGCAGAGCTTATGTGGGCCAGGATAGACAAATGCCATATTCAAAAGAGGACCTATGCATGAATGGATGCCCATGTGAGATACCTCACCTCAACCTCTCAGTGTCAAAGCTGGGGTGAGAGAGAGGGCAAAATGGCCTTACCCAAGAGCCATACTAGCCACACTTATAATAACTGCTAAGCACAACAGTGGACTAGATATAGGTTGGTTTACAAAATCAATAGAACAAGTAGAAGAAACAGACAAACATAGATTCTGCAAAACAGAAGTGGAAACAGTTGCACATCTCATTCCTGGGCGTGATACACTCATGGACGAGGGTCGGTACATGCTGTGGCAAGACTGTTGCACTGGGGATTGTGCAAACATTACATTTTAGAAGTAGCTGAGAAGCTTTGAAAACATGAAGCACAAAGCATTATAGAGAATGATAAAGTTTACATCATATGGGACCATCCATTGCCAACAGCTAAAAAATAGATGCAGGTAAACCAAATATAGTAGTTCAAAAACAAAGACAAAAAAGCCTTGATCATTGAAATTGCTACACCCAGTGATTACAGTATCTCATGTACATAGAAAAACAAAGTCATAAAATACCAGGATTTGTAAGCAGAAACTAGAGCAATATGAAATAAAGATACCCAGACAGTTTCAATGGTAGGAGCAACAAGAATAATGAAAACAAACTTACCATGGGACTTAAATACATATTACAAGTAACCCCATATGAACTGCAGGGGAAGGCAATTCTTGGCACATTACAGCTGCTGAGAGGAGCACTCTTGGCTAACATCAAAGACTGAAACAATACTAAATTCCCTTTGCCAGAAAATTTGGGTGCACTAATGGCTATAACTAAGAAAATTATTATTTTGAACTGAGACACAGGATCTGAATTGCTACACATTGTAAGGTCTTAAGTGTAATTCTATTGGCTGCCAAAAAAAAGCAAATACTAGAAAACTGAAATCAAAGTCTAAATCAACTGTATTTGAAGTATTGAATATTATTTGAGAGAACTGGAAGAGGGATCTTTAAAAAAGAGAAAGGCAAATTGCATATAAATAAATAGAAATTTGGGAACAACACACACAGAAAAATGTTCAAGAAGTGAGGTTTAAGGAAATGCCGGTTTTCAGCAAATTATGTAATGTTAGGCTGTTGATAGTTGGAAAGAAAGAAAAGATATTGATGTATAATGTATGTAAATGGAAAAAAAAATTTAACACAGTTTGTTCTCTTTTCTGTTAATGTAAGTTTGCTCATGTCTTAGGTGATAATTAAAGGTGTTAAATAAGATTGAAACAATACTAATTTCATGAACTCTAATCTTATCCTGACTTAGGAATGGGTTTATTCCCATTATGGTATAACAATCCTAAAATACTTGGTGAAATTAAACCTGTAGTCTGGCTGGAGGCATGAGAATTCATTGATACCATGTACCCCAGAATCCTGAGAAATTGCATGTTTTTTGACTGGAGAAACTCCGAAAGAAAGTACAATTGTCTAAGATGCACTTCTCCACAATAGATTTCCAAATTCCTTATTGATACAGTAGTTGTTAGGCTATATGGGTTGTGTTTTGCTTCCAAAAGCTCTGGCTCTCTCACACTTCCACTCTGACTGTTGATTTGTCAGCCCTGAGAAGGGAAAATCAACAGAGCAGAAAATCTTCAGGACTTTCATACCCAAAAGTTAATTATGTACTTATCCTGAACTATAAAAACAAGAAACATTTCTGAACAATAGCTATGTACAATTAATAAAAGATGGAGGTAGGTGAGACTAATGTCGGCTTCTACTGTTATGAGGAAATTTACACAACTATACTATGTTCAGCATTCCCACTACTGCAGTAGCCTTTAGGCTGTGTGTGTTGATTACCAAAGCCTATCCAACCTAGAAAGAGGAAGGATATACCCATATATATATATATTCATTTATTCTCCAGAAACCTCCTGGAGAATGGTGCTAGCAAACCCAGTCCTGGCTCTAGAAAAAGAATCCAGTTTATAATGCCTTGTAAATGTATGCACACAGGATAACATAGCTACCTCTAAAATACCTCTAGAGTCCACTCATTTCCAATATGTCATCGAAGGAGACAAGGCCCTGGCAGAGTAAGGCTTGATACTACCTGCAACTAGTTCACTGTGGTGGGCATATCAAAAGGCAACAGCAGCAAACAATCAGCTGGAAACAGTCTGTTCTGACATGGACTGTACTTTCTTTGTCCCAGCATAAGAAATAAACAGCTGATCAGCTTTTCTAAAGGACTTGGTTCTGTCAAGATAGCACTTGACCTGCCTATAAATATCCAGAATATGTAGAATCCTCTCTTCCTGGTTTTGAGGTTCAGGACAGAACACTGACAGAATTATGGCTTGATTAAGAGTGAACTCAAACAACACTGGGCATGAATGAGGGACTTGTTCTTAATTACACCCTATCCCTATGGAAGTTCAGATACTGTTCACCCACCATGATAGCTTGCAACTCGGACACTCTTCTTGCAGATGTCAGAGAAATGAGAAAAGTCTTCCATGTAAGTAACCTTAAGCCTGCTTGATATGCAGGTTCAGTTGGAGACATGGTTAACTTTTCCAGCACAAAGTTAAGATCTCAAGAAGGCGTAATCTGTTTATGAGGAGGTCTGAGGTGTAAAGTACAGTTTTGTGCCTACCATAAATGTAGATGTTCGAGGATCCACATTGCTGCAGTCATAACCTGTGGGTAGTCCGCTGTCCTCGGTCGGCCCGAATACCAAAGTGTTAGGCTGGCGTCGGTCATAGTCGCTCTGATCTGACGTCAGTACGCAGTGGTACTAAAGCGCATGACCGACGCCATATCCTCAGTCTTTCTTGCACCAGATATCAGAAGGCCTAAAGAAAAGAGGCCATAGCCAAAAATAGAAAATACCCAACCAACAATTACAGACAAAATAATTACCCCAAAAGCAACACAGCAACCCTAAACTACAGAGGGGAAGGAGGGAGGGTAAATTGGACTGCAGCAATGTGGATCCTCGAACATCTACATTTATGGTAGGCACAAAACTGTACTATGTTCTTCGTCTCACATTGCTGCAGTCATAACCTGTGGGTAGAATCCCAAAGCAAAGGTAAGGGAGGTTGGCAAAATCAAAAAGCACTAGGAGCTGCTAACATGCCCTGTAAAACTGCAGTGGCAAACCCAGTCCTAGACTTGGAATAAAGAGGGAGATGGTAATGTTTAGTAAAAGTGTGCACTGAACTCCAAGTAGCTGCCTCCAAAATATCCTTAGTAGCTACTCCCCTTAATAAAGCAGTAGAAGTGGCAGTAGCCCTAGTGGAATGAGGTCTAATCCCAGCCGGAACCTCCTTTCCATGATGAGAATAACAAAAAGCAATACAATGGCTAATCCACTTAGAAATAGTTTGCTTTGAAACAGGTTTTCCTTGTGAACCCAAGGCAAAAGAAATGAATAACTGTTGAGACTGCCTGAACCCTTTAGTTCTGCTCAAATAATAACGTAACTGCCTGTGAATATCCAAAGTGTGCAAAATTTTTTCCCCTTTATTTTGGGGATCAGCATAAAAAGTAGGCAAATGAATAGATTGGTTCAAGGCCACATCAGAAACAACTTTAGGCATAAAAGAAGGGTTAGTACGCAAGGATACCCTATCCTTATGAAATATTAGGAAGGGTTCAACTGCCATTAGAGCCTGTAATTCAGATACACTCCTAGCAGACGTAATGGCCAACAAAAAAGCAGTCTTCCAAGACAAAAACGTCAACTCAAATGTAGCTGCAGGTTCAAAAGGAGGTAAAGTCAGTTTTTCCAACACAAAATTGAGATCCCAGGAAGGAGTAGGAGCTCTACGTGGGGGTCTTATGTTCTTTGCCCCTCTAAGAAATTGCTTAAACAAAGGGTGAGAAAATAATGGTGGATCACAGTCATAGTGAGCAGAAATAGCTGCAGCATGAACTTTCACGGAGGAGAAAGACAAACCCTTGTCTAGTAAGTCTGTAAGGTACTGTAGAGTAACACTCAAATTAGGGCGTGAAACATCAAAGCTCTTTGCTGTGCTCCAAAGAAAAAATCTCCTCCATTTATCAGCATAAACCTTCCTTGTACTAGGCCGCCTGGCTTCCAAAATGACATTTAAAACTTGTTGAGGAAGCTGCGACCCCCCAGGGTCTAAAACAGAATATGCCAGGCTGTCAGATGCAGGGACTGTATCCTGACATTGAGGAGATGATTGCTTTCTTGAGAGCAAAAGGTTTGGAATTGTTGGCAAAGGCCAAGGAGGCTCCCGAACTGAACTCCTCAGCAAGGGGTACCAGTGCTGACGTGGCCAATCTGGAGCTATAAGGATCATGCAAGGCTTGTCCTGTCTGGCCTTCAAGAGCACCTTGGGAAGGAGAGGCAGAGGAGGAAAGGCATAGATGTGAAGGTTGTTCCAACTGAAAGATAGAGCATCCACTTTCCAAGCTTCTGGGTGAAACATCTTTGTGCAATATTTTGGCAGTTGGAAATTTTGTGGGGACGCGAACAGATCTATGTCTGGAGTTCCCCAAACCACTGTCAACTGTTGAAATACATGAGGATCCAATTTCCACTCGTGGGGGTCCACCAGTTGCCTGCTCAAAATATCTGCTAAGGAGTTCTGTGCTCCTGGCAGAAACCTTGCTTGAAGAGTGAGGTGCAAACTCAGAGCAGTCTCCCACAAAATCATAGCTTGTCTGCAAAGAGGGTACGAATGGGTTCCCCCCTGCTTGTTGATGTACCACATGACTGTTGTGTTGTCTGTTTGAATCAACACCTGTCCTGGCTGAAGTAGATCCTTGAAAGCCATCAGAGCAAATTGGACTGCTAACATCTCCTTCATGTTGATATGCAAATGCTGTAGTCTGGGAGGCCACGTGTCTTGAACCCATCTCCCATGGAAATGTGCTCCCCAAGCCATGTCCGAGGCATCTGTCGTTAGGATCTGACTCGCCTCTGGTCGGGTCACAGAGAGTCCCTTGTTTAGGTGACATTCCTGAGCCCACCACAAAAACTCCCTTTGGATGCAAGGTATTATCTGAATGACAGTGTCCAAATCATGGCAGTGTTGAGACCATACGCTTTTGAGATACCATTGTAGCTTCCTTATATGTAGTTTGGCATTGGGAAGTACCAGAATACAAGATGCCATGAACCCCAAGGCTTGAAGGACTGTCCTTGCAGTCAGCCTGGACAGTAGGGATAATTGCTGAAAGTATAGGGGAAGATTTCTTTGTTTGTCCGGGGTCAGAAAAGCCATCTGAGAGGCTGTATTTAGTCTCACACCCAGAAAGCACATGTCCTGAGAGGGTACTAGACTGGACTTTGTTTCGTTCACAGAATACCCTAGGCACCTTAACACTGCCATTACATACTGTAGATGCTGAAGTAACGTGACTTTGTCTTGAGCAAGAATCAGGCAATCGTCCAGATAAGGATAAATTTGCATTCCTCTTAGTCTTAAGAAGGCTATCACAGGAGCCAGGACCTTTGTGAACACCCTGGGCGCAGTAGATAAGCCAAAGGGCAATGCAGAGAACTGATAATGAAAAGTACCAGCCCGAAAACGCAGGAACCTCCTGCAACTGGGCCTGATAGGAATGTGAAGATAAGCCTCTTTGAGATCCAGAGCTACCATCCAGTGATCTTTGCCTAGCAGAGGCAGAAGTTGCTGTAAAGTTAACATCTTGAATTTTGGGATGTCTAAGTATGTGTTGAGAATAGACAAATCCAGAATTGGCCTCCAAGTGTTCCCCTTCTTTGGCACAAGGAACAGGCGAGAATAAAATACTAGGCCTACTTCTGACGGAGGTACCACCTGAATAGCCTCCATTTTTAAAAGTAAAGAAATCTGTTTGTGAGCCTCCAGCCTTTGCTGAGGAGGTACGTCCGGCATGCCTTTGAAAGGAGGCAAGGTGTGAAAATAAAACTTGTAGCCCCAATCTATAATGTCCAACACCCATTTGTCCTGGGTGACCAAAAGCCAATTTTGCTTGAACAGTGCCAACTTTCCTCCTAGAGGAGCTGCCAGACAGGAGGAATCTGGCAGCTGGAGATACAGGTCATTGGGTCTGTTTACGAAAGGCTGACCCTGCCCTCACCAGAAGATTGTGCAGGAGAACTCCACGTCCTAGGTCTGAAAGAACCCTGAGCATGAGCTCTGCCCCTACCACGTCTAGATCTGCCCTTAGACTGGTAATCGGAAGAAGGATATGCCCATCCTTTTGCAGGCCAAATTCTGCTAAACTTAGGGGGCTGCACTTGTAAAAATTCCTTAACTGTCTGCATGGACTTAGCTTTGTCTTCCATTTTCTTCAAAACTGACTCCACAGGAGAACCAAAAGAACTTCAGATTGGAGGAGCATCCAAAATTCGAGCTTTAACATGCTCTGACAAATTCTGATCCTTAAGCCAGGCGTGCCTACGAATAACTGAACCAGTGGCAGCCACCCTGGAAGAAGCCTGAAGAGCATCAAAGCCACACTGCAAGAAATGCTTACCTACCTGATCAGAGGCATGAACTAAATCCTGCAATTCCTTACACTCTATACCCTCAGCTAAAGCATCTACCTTAGATTTCAACTGACTTAACAGAAAATTCTGGTACTTCAGCATGTGAAACTGGCAATTCAAAGCCCTCATAGCTAGTGTGGAGGAGGTATACACTTTTTTACCCCACCTATCCAAAGCTCTAGAATCTTTATCCAGAGGAACTGGATTCTTTACTACAGAAGCCCTGACACCCTTAGGTCCCTGGCTAATAGTTTCTGGGTCCGCTCTAGGACTCTTATATAAATATTTATGAGCCTCTGGAACTCTGTAATACCTGTCTGGCTTGACAGGGGCCGGAGGTAAAGAATCAGGATTAAGGGAAGCCTCAGAAAAAACATCCTGAACAACATCCAAAACAGGGGGAATGGCCAAGGGCCTATGCTGTGGTAAAAACAAAAATTCCCTAAGTCTCTTATGAGAATCGGAGAAATCCTGACCTTCCCACTTAAAATGCTCCCTCATTGAATGCAGGGTTTCAGAAAAAGAAAAATCCTCTGGAGGAGAAGCAGAAGGACAGGAGTCCTCTGCATCCGAATCAGAATAGGGAGGAAAATCCTGAACGTCCTCAGCTGAAGATTCAGAGTAATCTGAGGAATGCTCCAAACCCTCCACCTCTGTCTCTACCCTAGGCCTCTTATCTGGAGGGGGCATAGAACCTCTGATTAAAGTAATCAAATCCTCTGCCATTTTCAGCATATGTTTTTTAGGAACAGAGCCTGCAGTACTAGGGCTGACGCCTGTGCCAGAAAGACCAGGCCTAGCTTTAGAGGGTGCTTTAGTGACAGAAGTAGAAGGCCTAACAACCTTATGTAAAGAAGGGACTACAGAAACTTGAGAGGCCCCCTCGGCCTGACCTGACTCCTGAGAGGCCAATTCCTGCAATATTAAAGGCTCCCCCTGAGACTCAGCTGAAACCTTGGCTGGATCCACAGATTCCACCGTAGTTTCCAAAGAACCGGCGTCCGCAACGGACGACTCATCCTGCTTAGACTTTAACGATTTCTCTTTTCGCTTCTTAGCGGTAGCGGGCGTCGGAGGATCTGACGGCATGTTGTAGTTGCACCGCTTACCAAAAACAAGTCTAGCACAATCCAACCTGCGTTTAATGGTGCGCTTATTAAATCTAGCGCAAAAGCGACACCCGACTACGTCGTGCTCAGGCCCCAAGCAAGGAATACAGAGAGAGTGGTAGTCCCTATGAGGTATCTGTTTCCCACAAGAAATACAATTATTAACTTTTTCTGACATCCGGATTTAACTGAGGCAAGAAAAGACAAAATATTCCCCAATGGGGTACTTAGCCCAACTTGGTCTTCGGTCTGAAACTCAGAATACGAAAATTTCAGGACGCCGAACGGCACTTGCAAACGCTGCTTCTGCTTCGGACCATGCGGCAAGAAAGACTGGGGATATGGCGTCGGTCATGTGCTTTAGTACCACTGCGTACTGACGTCAGATCAGAGCGACTATGACCGATGCCAGCCTAACACTTTGGTATTCGGGCCGACCGAGGACAGCGGACTACCCACAGGTTATGACTACAGCAATGTGAGACGAAGAACATCACTCATTTCAAAAACAGTTTTAACAAAAACATTAAAGAATGTAGAGGATCCATGGACAGTCACGTTGAAATGGCCACAATGTGTACCTTGACAGAGGAATACAAAAGGCCAGACACTAGTAACACACACAGATATTTGAGAATCAGTGGCACATAGTCTCGAATATGGCCCTGGTTATTGGCAAGGCACCAGATAGAAAATCTTTTCCTGCTGCCCATATAAGATTTTTATTAGCAGGTTTTCTTGCCACCTTTGGTATCTGCTCCACTTCCTCTGAAAAGAGATGCCTAAAAGGTATTACAATTGAATCATCCAGCCAGTTAGTTGAAGATATTTGCATTTGAGGTGTATCCAACTCCCCCGTCTTGTGTAAGGAGTCCAGTTTGTGAGAAAGTTCATGGTAACTGACCTTGGCCAATTCCATCAGAAGAAAGAACCAATTCTGACTGGACTAAAACGGGGGGGGGGGCACAATTATTTTTGGAGAGTCCTTCTGAATCTCCAAAATTCCCCTTGATATCTGTAGAAAAGGTCAAAATATATAAAGGAACATTCCCATCTATGGGAATGAATATCCTTGTGTTTTTCAGGCCTGACTGCAAAGACTCCTGGAAGAAAATTTGCTGAGTTGTCTGTCTGGAAAGTAGGAAAACAGATCTAATTGAGGTTTGCCCAACAATTCCTGGAAGACCTCCTTGCTCAGTTTCCATTTATGACAGTCTCTCCTGGTCCTGCTCAGCTTGTCTGCCACTATGTTTTGCTCTGACTGTAGATTGCGTCTGGAGATAATGAGAGCTGAACAGCTACATCTCAAGCCATCGCTGCCAGCTTGAACGGAGGGTACAATATTTATTAAATTATCACTTAAGATATAGGTAAACAAACATTAATAGGAAAAGAAACCATATTATTTTTTTTTTCATTTACAAAAATTTTGCATATATTTTTTTTTTTAAAGCTATCATTCTTCTAACATTACATAAATTGCCCAATTCCTTTCATCCCTTAAATCTCACTCACCCTCCTGAACATTTTTCTGCATGTATTGTTCCCACAAATTCCATTTAAGTCCATGTAGTCTGCAAACTCCCCTTTCTAAAGAACCCATTTCAAGCTCTTCTATCTTTTTTACAATATTCATTGGTTTACATTTTGATCTTCATTTTTAGTAACAGCTTTTTATGACTACCTATAACACTAAACTTAAAACCTTACTATGTATAGGCAACTCAGATCCCGTGTTAATCTCAAAAGAATAATTTACTTAGTTACAGCTGTTTTTCTCCCTCAATACTTCTGACAGGGTACACAATATAAAGCAAATAAATTATCCCTGCCTCGTCCATCAGTTCAAACACAACTTATCAGAGATGAAACCTCCAATTTTAATTCTTGTCTCTGATCCTTCAAGTAATTCTCCTAATTAACATTATTATTTTATCAGGAAAAAATGCTTCCATTAGCCTACTCATAAAATTCCATCTTACTCTGTCGATTGCTACCTCCTTGCTTGTTGATAAACCACAACATTATGGTGTTGTCTGTAATTATCTGGAGAGGTCCTGGGGACCGTAACTGATGAAGTGATTTTGAGAAATGGATCACATCCAACATTTCTTTGACATGTGCGTGCTTTGGTCGGAATGAGGAATCCCACAGGCCTTGCACCTTTACTTGCATAGAACTCCCCCCCCCCCATGAATTCTGAGATGTCTACAGGTACAGATCAACTTGGAGGTAGAGGAAAGAAGAGAAGACCTGAATTTGCTTGTACCTATCATCCCCACCAGTGCAGTTCCTTTTTTCCCCCTACCCCAAAGCCCAAGACTAGAATCTGAAATTCTAGAGGATGCAAACATCGGATGACTTGCAAACCACTGAATCTCTCTAATGTGTATCCTGACAAGAGGAATCATGAGAATCACAGATCTCCTGAACCACAGGATCCTGATAAACACTATGTCTGAAGTCTGTGACTACAATGAGAAGCTCAGGAAAATTTCCAAATAAAAATCCACCTTTTGATGCAGAGTGTCTAAGCAATTCGAGAAACAAAATCCTGAGTGACAGTGTCAAGAAGGATTTCTGAGTATTTATCTGGAACCCCAAATTGGACAGAAGAGTTGAAATCCATAGTAACTCTTGATACCTGAAAAAACTCCTCTGAAAAGATAAGTATATTGTTTACAAAATGTGTAGCTCCAATCATGGCTCATTTTAGACTGAATGTCATTGACGTACTTCCTTATTTATACACCACTGGAGTAGTAGAAAACCTAAACGCTAATGCAGAGAAATGATAATGTGAACCAGACACACAAAATGTAGGCATTTCCTGAAGCCTTTGGCTAAGGGAATGTAATGGCATGCATCTTTTAGATCCAAAATAATCCATGATTGACAGACCACGATGCTTTGCCAGAGATGGTCTGCACCTGTCGCCCCTGGGATTCAGGTTACTGGCTAAGGCTCTTGCCACCCCTATAGTGCCTTTTTTAGGCAAACTTCAAAGGACAAAACCACCACCATAACAGGTACAAGCATGCAAAATCTGAAGGTAATGCTACTCAATGCTAGAAGTCTAAACCTCAAAACGCACTCTCTCGAGGCACTCCTAAAAATGGAGAACGTCGATATCTGTGCAGTAACTGAGACCTGGTTCAAGGCTCCAGAGAGCACCCCTGCAATACCAGGCTACAACTCTTACCACACTTTTCGGCCACCAAACCAGGACCGAAACACTAAAGGTGGAGGAGTGTCAATATTCACCAAGGATATTCACACCACCAGGCTAGTTGGCCAACACAATGCGTCTGAAATTCTCCAAGTGCAACTAACACTAGGTAAGACTGCAATCCAAATTGTAGCTTGCTACAGATCCCCCACCATACCCCAAGATTCTCACTACACCTTTCTAAACATACTAGAAAATATTAAGATAGAACCAAACACCCTAATACTGGGTGATTTTAACTACCCTGCCATTAACTGGGAAAACTACTCATGTCCCAACACCTTTGCGTAACGGTTCTTGGAATTCATAAATTCCAATGCCCTGGATCAACTAATCCATAGTCCCACCAGGGGCTCCAATATCCTAGACCTGGTCATTACCAACATGGGAAATCAATGCTCCATACCTATGGTCACCCCCTCGTTAGTCAGGTCTGACCATAAGCTAATCACCCTCAACATCCACATCCCACCCCCACCCCCCAGTAAAGAAACCACCATAAAAAACTTATCCAAAGCCAACTTCATGCTACTAAAGTCAGAAGTGACAAACTTCATGACACCCATGCAGACGGGAACTGAAAGTTCAACTGCTGAATCCTACACTATGGCACTGTACGAGCACATCCACTCATGCATGAATCGTGCCATCCCAAATAGAACCAAAATGCTCTCTTCCAAAAAAAGGAAGCCAATCTGGTGGTCCCCTGCCATAAACAAACTTTACAACAAAAGGAAGAAACTTTTGCAGAAAAGAGGAAAATCCCAGGATGCAAAAAACTCCCTTACTAGCCTCAGTAAGAAACTGAGATGCCTCATAAAATCCTCCAAAGCTAGTTACGAAAATAAAATTGCCAAAGATTCCAAAGACAACCACAAAGCATTCTATAATATAGTCAAGAATCTAAATGGCAATGCTCAGATCTGCTCTGAGCTAAAACAGAATGGCATTAAATATACTGATCCGAAGGATATTGCCAATATCCTGGCAGATCGATTCAGTGCCAACTTCACCCCACTCTCACCCCCTAAATGGCCCATCTCAATACCGGAAGACTGCCAAATTCCAGTAATAACAGCCACACAGGTACAAAACGCACTCTCTAAAGCAAAGAATACAGCATCCATGGGACCAGATGACATCCCGGGCTGTGTGCTACATGAACTACAATATGAACTGGCACCTCACCTAAGTGTCATGTTTAATCATAGCCTCACCTCAGGTTTCATGCCCACTGAGTGGCGCAGAGCTACAGTTATCCCAATCCACAAGGGGGGATCCACCTTGGATCCCGGAAACTACCGTCCCATCAGTCTGACAAGCCTTATCTGCAAGGCCATGGAGCGTATTATCATGGAACTTATAAACAAAGACATTGGCAACCTTCAAACACTGGACCCCACCCAGTTTGGGTTTGTGAAGGGCCGATCTTGTCTCCTGAACCTGATTGACTTCTTTGAATCAGTCTCCAGAGCCATGGACAAGGGTAAGGTGGTCCACACAGCCTATCTAGACCTTGCCAAGGCCTTTGACACCATCCCCACTCTGGAATCATAGATAAACTTACTAAGTTGGGCATTAATCCCTATGTCACCCAATGGGTTGCTAAATGGCTTACTGATAGAACCCACACTGTAAAAGTAGCCGACTCCAAATCCAGCTCCAGACAAGTGACAAGTGGAGTACCTCAGGGTTCAGTCCTGGGGCTGCTCTTGTTTGGCATCTACTTCTCTGAAGTACAGGTCAACACTAAGGGACTCTGGCTAACAAAGTTTGCAGATGACTGCAAACTGGGAGCCATTATTGAATTCCCAAATGATGTGGATACTCTACAAAAGGGCCTTACAAAAACAGATGCTTGGTGCCAGAGCCATGGGCTCAAGCTCAATGCCAAGAAATGTACTGTTATCCCTTTGGGAAAAAACATGTATCCATGAATTACCATATAGGTGGCAGTACACTAAACACAGAAAGTGTGATAAGAGACTTAGGGACACAGGTGGACAGTGGTCTCACCTTCGATAACCACATCGCCACAACAGTCAGGAAATCCTTCTATGTGGCACACCTCATCACGAAGGGCTTTTCATCCAGAAAAAGGAGGTCATTGTCCCACTGTACTCATCCCTCATTAGACCCATTATAGAATACAACGCCCCATTTGGTATGTACCTCTCAAGACATCTGCAACAACTGGAAAGGCCTCAGAAATACCTCACTAAAAGAATCACAGGCCTAAAGCAGATGCCCTATGCTGACCGTCTTAAAAAACTCCAGCTATACTCTGTCGCATATCGTCTACTCAGAGGCGATCTCTACTTAACATACAAGGCCATGTCAAACCCAGAGCTGTTGGACATGCTACACTTAAAGAAATCCCAATCCCTCAGAGCTACACGCTCCAGGGATTTAAACCTTGTCATCACAATAAACAAAACATGTTGGAGGGATAGGTTCCTGACCCAGAGACTCCCCAGACTCTGGAATAGATTGCCCATACATGTCAAGCAGAGTGCCTCTTTGGACCTCTTCAAGAGGAACCTTGATGATTGGATGGGAGAAAGGAAATTCACCCCAGGGATCACGTCAGTCGCCCTGCTAGACAAGGGTCCAGGAAAGTAAATAATGTGGGAAGAAATAGCCAGGGAATTGTTATGGCTAGGCTTGTATAGGCCCTAGGGCTGATAGCCTAGTACCAACCTATGAACCTATGAACCTATGAAAAAACAAGTAATCTCCGTGGTATCCTCGAAGTCTCAAAACAACCCACTAAAGTGTAGTGGGTCCAAAAACAAAACAGTGTAAGAAACTTCTCTGCGTGGAAGATTTTCAGTCCATATATTTCTAGTTAATCACTAATCAGATCAGACAATAGTAGTAGAAGTAGCGAACGTAAACACGTCTTAAGTCAAAACAAAACAAAACAAAAAGTAATAATAGAAAATATATAATTGTACAGCATTACTAACTATTCGAAAGTAATCCAAGCAAGGCAGACAGTCTGTTTCCAGTCGAAAATCCTTTAAGTACACAGACAAGCGATCCAAGTAAAACAAAAATAGAATAATAATTTCCTCACAAGCTTTCTAAATATATATATACTTTTTATCAGGCATGGGAGTGGTTTATTGTGCTGTAAAACAAAGTGTTATTGGTACACATGTTAAATTCACATCCCTTCCATCAGTGTGACATTCGAGCTGGTCCTGCCCTACTTAGTAGCTGTCATAACAATATATAACCCTTATGTACTTTAAATAAAATTATATAATGATGTGGTACCTCTTATTTAATTATTAAGTAGATTATTAAGTCTGTGATTTTATCCAAGACAATATACTACATGGCTGGAAATATATCAACCATAGTTCATTTGGCAATCAAAAAATATATATAAATATATACATATACATTTTGCATGTAAAAATCAATTTCTATTTTCATAACCTATTGTTAACAAAGATCACTTTCGTCCTTCTAGATTTCTTCAGGTCTGTGTACACAAACCCTAAAAACCTATAGAATTGTATAATTAGTATTGTTATTATACATCATTTTGAATAAAGTGGAAAAAAGAACCAGAAAAAAAATAAAAATAAGAAAAAAATGTATGTATGATGATGGAAGCAAAATATACACTTAAATTTCAACTGATTTAAAATGGTATTTAAAACCAATTTGTAGAATAAAAAAAAATAAAATGCAATTAGTCATGTAAACAATGTGCAATTTTCTAAGTTCCAGTGCACTTTTAATTGAACAGTAGTAGTTTAGTCCAGGCTTCCTAAAAGAGTTCAGCTTTAATTGCCACATGAGTTCATGTTTCTCCAGAATATTTGGGATGTCTCCTTCAAGATCACCCATGTCTTTGCGATCCAGGATCTGGAACATAAAACCTGTGTGTCTTTTATGAAGAGAAAGTGTTTGGCTAGTGCATTATTTTTACATCCAGAGCGGATTTCTGACAGATGACATGAAATCCTACGCTTGAGTTTATTTACAGTCTTGCCCACATAGAATGCATCACATTCATTGCACAGTGCCCTGTAAATTACTTTTTTAGTGTTACAGTCACCCCCTGCACTGGTTTTAATGATCTTCTTGAAATAAGGGCAATAAAAACCATCACCTTGCTGTATAAATATACAAAATGTACAATTGGTTTCACATCTTTTAGTGCTTTTCTCACACGGTCTAGGTTTAAATTTAACAAAACTTTTAATGTTCCTGGCCTTCTTATAAACAAATGATGGGGCTTCACCTAAGATGTTAATCAGAAAAGGGTTTCCTGTGACCATGTCCCAGTTTTCTTCAATAATATTTTTGATACGGTGATAATCCAAAGTGTATGTCAGGATGCAGCTATTTTTGCATTTGTTATTCTCTGTGGAATTACTTAACATTTTTCTACTAGGGAGGTTGAGTGAAGGTGTTTCAGTCCTTTTCAGTTCTATAATGGGTTCCAGGATGTTTTTTAACATCTGACTTTCACAGCCTCTCACTAGAAAATTATTCTCTAAATTGTTCAGGTTTCTCAAAAATGGTTCCATCTCTGTGATAATTCGAGCTAATCTATAGCCTTGGGACTTCACTACATTATACTTGGTTTTGTAGGATGTAGACTTTTACTGTGGAGTAACAAGTTAAGTATATTGTCTTGGATAAAATCACAGACTTAATAATCTACTTAATTTGGTTAAATAAGAAGTACCAAATCATTATATAATTTTATTTAAAGTACATAAGGGTTATATATTATTATGACAGCTACTAAGTAGGGCAGGACCAGCTCGAATGTCACACTGATAGGGGAAGGGATGTGAATTTAACATGTGTACCAATAACACTTTGTTTTACAGCACAATAAACCACTCTCATGCCTGATAAAAAGTATATATATTTAGAAAGCTTCTGAGGAAATTATTACTCTATTTTTGTTTTACTTGGATCGCTTGTCTGTGTACTTAAAGGATTTTTGACTGGAAACAGACTGCCTGCCTTGCTTGGATTACTTTCAAATACTTAGTAATGCTGTACAATTATATATTTTCTATTATTACTTTTTGCTTTGTTTTGACTTAAGACGAGTTTACGTTTGCTACTTCTACTACTATTGTCTGATCTGATTAATATACAGTGATTAACTAGAAATATATGGACTGAAAATCTTCCACACAGAGAAGTTTCTTACACTGTTTTGTTCATCTTGAATTTTGAAACGTTCACATACAGATTTGAGAAAAGATCTAGAACTGGTCTCTGAGGAGAGACTTTCTTTGGTACCAGAAACATTCTGCAATACAACACTTTCCCCTTTGATTTAATGGCACTGGTCGTATAATTCCTAGGACGAGTAAGTGCTGAAGAACCTGAGGAAAAAAAATGTTTGGAGTCAAAGGGTGGGGAGAAACTCCCAGGAAAGGGTATATTTGCATCTAGTGCCAACTTTAATATTCCTGAACCACCTTTCTTATCCAAGAGTCTGTCACAATCTGCTGCCAAAGGGAAATGCACAGAGCCAGTTTCTGGGACAGATTTTGAGAGAGTGTGACAGAAGGAGGGAAGGAACGCTTGTATAGTTGTTCTGTAGTTGTAATGTCCCTGTTTAGGAAAGGATTCTTTTTTCTTGCTCTCCTCCTACCACCTCTTTTTATTTCTTTGTTTGGTGTGAGAAGGCAGGGATTGTTTATTTTGTTTCTTACATATAAAACAGGATCTGGGAGATTTATTAAGGGGTAAGCCCTAAAAAACCTGAAAAGGGGGGTGTCTAAAAAATCTTGGAAACTTCCTGAACTAATTTCGCTCTCTCTCTCTCCAAATTGTTTGAAGACCTGAGAAGCATATGGGCCAAATAAAGCCTTCTTATCAAAAGTTGAATTCAAAATTTCAGACTTTATCAGATAACTTGATTATGTACCTAGACGTACCTTCTCAAAACAGTAGTGGATGCAAAGGCCCGAGACATAGTACTTGCACAATCATGCACACTCCTTAAGGTATTTTTAGATAAAGGTGAAATGTTGGAAAGAATAGGATTAAGACAGGCACTACCTACAGTGGGAAGAGTGATAGCTAGTTCTCTCAAACTGTCTATACAAAAATATACACATATCGATCTGTCAGTTAATTCTATATGCCAAAGTGAAAGAAGAAAACAAAATCCCTTACAATATCTGCTCAATCCCCCCCCCCCACACACACACACACACTTGTCCAGAGCAGAAGGGTTGAAAGACACTAGAATCCAGTTCCCTGCCGACAAAGATATAGAAATAGCTGCAGGGTCATACATAATGTGAGAAAATAAAGGCTTGCTAGTTTTAGCAACTTTGTAAAGCCTATCTGTTTTCTTCATGACTGAAGATTGTGAATCAAGGTTGTTACAAATAACATTACAGGTTGTGCGTCAGGGCCGGCAATCTACTGCCAATCATTAGTGGACCGGAGTTCCGCTGTGGCGACCCCTAACCGGGAAAAGCCGAAAGACACAACAACAACAACATTCTCCAAAACCGGCACTAAATGAAGAATAGCATAGAATGTGGCATATCCACTTGTAGAATATTATATCTCCTATTTTCTGGGGACATCCATTTGTTGCCATAAACACACTTCATTCCTCCTGGCTATAATCTGAGAAAAAGGAAAATTCCTCCAAAGGAGGTTATGAAAACCACATTTCCTCAGTACCTGAGATATGGGTTTGAGAATCTGCATGAGACTAAGCCCTGTCAATGTCTAATTTGACACGTCTTCCAAAGGAATGTTTTCAATGACCTGATTACTACGTACTGTATTCTGCGTACCAGGACTGACTGACCATAATTTCTTGGCTAAAGTAAGAAAATCTTTTTTATAGACACCATGTCTTCTGATGAAAAATATTTAAAATTTTGCTTTTCTTACAAGTATCCCTGAAGACTGACCAGCAGAAGTACTTTCTGTTCCACCAAAACACCTTTTCCCCTTAGCCACATCTAGCAGCATTCCGTGACATGTCTCAATGCCCCAGTAAAGATGTTTTACCATGCCTGGTTTGGACACTGAAACAGCCAAAGGGGATGTAGCTAGCCACCGGTTCATGGTGGCAGAGAGGATTACACTATATATGTTCATAGTGTGTACTAGGCTAATGACCACTGGAGCCTTTTTAAGGCTAGCCATGCATCCCAAAATCTTTAACAAGTTCTGTTATCCTTGGTAAGTGTAAGCATGGCTTGGGAGAAGAACCATTTACAGGCTGCCTGTGTCCATTAGAGACATAGGTGCCAAACCAGGGATGAATTTCCTGTTCCTCATCCAACTGTTCAAGTTAAACTTGAATTGGGTTAGGGTGGAAATCTGTTTCATACAGAAGACAAACCTGTTTCACAGGAGGGGGTAGTCTCTGGGATATATATACCTGTCTCTCCATTTATATCACAGGCAAAGGTTAAGTCTTCAGAATGTGCAATTCTGGCTCTGTTTGTTTTGCGACAATGCATGAGGTCCATCAGGGTGGGCTCTGATAATGCCTTGTATGCCAGGAACAGAGCTCCCCTCAACAGTCAGACAGTAGACAGAATAAAGGGATTGGTCTTTGAGGTGGTCTGCATAAGGCATGTTACACACACCCTGTATTCTTTTAATGAAGATCCTCTGTGGACATTCCAGTTGTTGGATGTGTCTAGTTAGGTACATACCAGATGCGGCATTGTACTTGATAGGTTTGATGAATGTTGAATACAGTGGACAATGACCTCCTTCGAACTAGATGTTATACCTTTGTTTAAAAGTTGCACAACATAGAATGAGTTCCTCATTACTGTGGACACGTGATGGTCAAAGGCTACATTACTATATAAGTGTGTCCCCAAGTCCCTGACTATTGGGTCGAAACTTAGGGGTGTGTTGTCAATATGATAGTTACCAGGGGTGGAGAAATTCCCAAAGGATGCTATTACACATTTAGTTTCAGTCCAAGACTCTGACACAAGTTATTTGACTGTGTCAGCCCTCCCTGTAGAACATTAATGACAGTGGGGGATTCTATGACTGTTCCTAATTTGCAGTCGTCTGCAAATCTGGTCAGCCAGAGGCCCTTGACATTTGCCTTGACTTCAGAGAAGTAAAAGCCAAAATGGAGCAGTCCCACAGCCTCTTCTTTGTAAAGGTGGACTCTCCAGTTTTAACTTCCTGAGTCCCATCTGTAAGCCAGCTGGCAATCCACCTGGTGACATAAGGGTTTATAACTAACCTCTTTAGTTTGTCAACAATGCCCTAGTGGGGTCCTGTGTCAAATGCCTTGGCCAGGTCAAGGTAGGCAGTGTGAATTGTTTTGCCCTCATCCATTGCTTTGGTGACCTTCTCAAAGAAGTCTATCAGGCTGACTTGGCATGCCTTGCTCTTTACAAAACAAAATTGGTTTGGATCCAGTGTCTGGAGGTTTGCTAAGTCATTATTGATCATTTCCATGATAACTCTTTCTACAGCTTTGCATTCGAGACTAGTGAAACTTATGGGTCTGTAGATTCCAGGACCTGTAGATGATCCAACTTTGTGCAGAGGGATGACTGTTGTTGTTCTCCGTTCATTAGGCTTGAAGCCTGTTTGGAGGCTGTAATTAAATAGTGATTTCAGTGGGCATGAAAAGTCACGTTTCATGTTATTCAGAAGACATCCAGGGATATTGTCTGGGCCCATCGATGTAATGTTCTTGGCCATAGACAGAAAATGAGGACCTGTTCCCTAGTGATACTGGGGTAGTTACATTAGATCATATTTCTTAAAGGGGAGGTTGAGGGGGAGAGAGGGATAAAGCAAGACCTGAACGTGTCTGCCAGTAGGTTTGCTACATCTTCTGGTCCAGTATAGGTAAGCTCCATTAACAATGAGCTCTGCACACAATTGTGTATTGAATTTGAGATTGCAGATATAGCCAAAGAATGCCTTGTTGTTGTCCTTGGCCTGGGAGACCAAATGTACCCTTGCTGAATTATCATCAAAACTCAGCGGTCTGAGCAATGTGATACCACAAGGGGAGGAGAAGTCTCAGAGATATAGAAAGGTTGCCGGTTTGGGGGGGGGGTGCAGGTGAAGAGTCAGAAGATGCAGCCTCTGATGACCTCCATTTTGGGACAGTCTGATAAGCTCTCATGGATTCTGTGATTGGCCCCAGCTGGAGGACTGTAGAGTCCATGATTCTACACATCACCTCTGTCTTTAGGGCAGAGTTTGTTCTGGAAACTTTTACCACCACATTGGTTTCTACTAGAATGCTTCTCGAATGGAAGCTGCTGACCTTTTTTAAACCACAATTCCATGCAGTCCTCTGTTAAATTGCCCTGTGAGTAGTGGAAAACTTCATGTCACTATTAGAGAGCAATAGCTATTTTATGTTTACTCTTCTGCAGTTTCTCCTGGAAAGTGCATACCCTTCATTCAAACATCTCAGAGCATCTTCCTTTTCAGTTTAGCCGCCTGCAGTTTTACTTTTCCCTCCGTAGACTAAAAAGAATAGAATCACGAAAGGGGTCATTGGTGAATGATGCCTTAAAGTTTTCATTAACATTGCAATGTATGAGCCAGACATGTTGATTTATAAGATTATCCACCCTTCATGCACAACCTGCTCCATCAACTGCACTACACTGGAATAGCATGGACAAATTAGTTACAGTTGCCACAGATGTCAAATGGAATTCCAGCTTAATACACAAATGTACACATGGCATCTCATTTAGTGTGTCAAATGTCTGTTCAACCTGGGCATACTGAAAGGGAGTCACACAAGTGTGGTAGTTAACAGCACAAAGAGAAAGGAAAATACCCAAGGCAGAAACAGACTTCCCAAATCAGTCCAGTGCCTGTGACTCTCTTCTCAGAAGGGAGAGGAATGAACCATTGGGCTCTATGAGTACCAGCCACTAAAATGGAATCAGCTAGTGAACATTTACCATTCTTATGGGACTCAAATATCCCACTCAGTCTTCTGGATATAGTAGGCACTACAACAGATTACTGCCAAACTCTATGCATGACAAGAACACCATCTTGTTGGCTGGAAGGACCACCAGTGAGTTATACAAAGAATATAAAGCCTCCTGCATGATAACTTCTTTTTGGAAGATGGGGTCAACTTGCCAAGACTCTTAGTGATGCATCAATGTGATCTCTGAATTTTAGAAATTCTCCCTCATCCATACCTGGAGAGGGGTGGTCAGATACTTCCTCTTATATGAATTCTTAATAAGGACACTCAGAGACTTGCTTGAGCAGAGGGAGAACAATGTAAACTAGATATCTCCTGCCTATCTCTCTGCAAAAGTTTTCTACCTCTATGAAGAGAACATGAGAAGGTCAAGGTCTCATATATGCGGCTATCACAAGGTGGAGTTGACAATGATGCAGACTCTTAGAAAGATGAACCAGCAAATAATGTTGATTTTGAGCAGTCTTCAATCACTCAGAGGCTGACATGTAAGGTCCCACTGCCAGAAGAAATTATGATATAGGAGGAGTCATCAGTGAAAAGCTGAGTGCGGAGTCTGCCAGCCCAAGCCAAGACACTGACAGGGACATCAGTACCAATGACAGCTTCAGTCACAAAGACTCAAATGCCAACATTGCTGAAGCCTAGAATGGTCTCAAGACCTGCAAAGATGGACTGGTGCTGTAAACCTTGGGTCTAGAAGAACAGATTATCAACATGGCCACTGGGATGTAAGAGAAGAATGTCAGCAAAGAAGTAACTGTTATCATAACTGACCTAAAGAGCTGCAGGTGAACCATCAGATCATCTAGCACTGAGATGGGGCATAATTCAGCAGAAAAAAGAAGCTATGTACTCACCATAACGTTCTGAGTAGTTCTACTTCATTTGTCTTCAAACTGTGGGATACTGGATCCGTATCGGATTCGACCCGGCAACTTTACTAGCATCTGCTCTAAGCTCCAAACTCCTCCCCTTACCCATAATACACCTCCACTACCTTCCAATCCCCAGATCGAGTTTGCTGAACCTTATACTGATAACCCAACCTGAAAAAATACTTGTGACCTATAACAGCAGCCCGTAGGCTGCTCATATGCCAAGGTCCGTGGAAAGGAGGAAGGGACGGTTGAAGACAAATGAAGTAGAATTACTCAGATGGAACATTATGGTGAGTACATAACTTCTTTATCTGAAGTAGTTTACTTCATTTGGTCTTCAACCTGTGGAAAGGTTCCCCACTCTGGAATTATAGATAAGCTCACTAAACTAGGTATAAATCCCTATGTCACAAGATGGGTTGCCAACTGGCTCACGGACAGAACCCACACTGTGAAAGTAGCAGATTCCAAATCCGACATTAGACCAGTGACAAGTGGAGTACCACAGGGTTCAGTCCTGGGTCCTCTCCTGTTTGGTATCTACTTCTCTGAAGTGCAGGTCAACACAGAAGGTCTTTGGCTAACAAAGTTTGCAGATGACTGCAAACTAGGAGCCATAATCGAAACTCCTAACGATGTGGACAAACTACAAAAGGGCCTCACTGAGACAGATACCTGGTGTCAAAGCCAAGCTCAATGCCAAAAAGTGTATTGTCATCCCCTTTGGTAAAAACTCTGTACCCATGAACTACCACATAGCTGGTAGTCTAATTAATGCCGAAAATGTGATAGGAGACCTTGGGACACAGGTGGACAGTAGTCTCTCCTTTGATAATCACATCGCTACAGAGGTCAGGAAATCCTTCTACATGGCTCATCTCATCACAAAAGGATTCTCATCCAGAAAAAGAGAGGTCATTGTTCCCCTCTACTCATCACTCATTAGATCCATTATAGAGTACAATGCCTCTTTTGGTATGTACCTCACAAGACATCTACAACAACTGGAAAGACCACAGAAATACCTCACAAAGACGATTACTGGCCTCAAACAGATGCCTTATGCAGACCGTCTCAAAAAGCTACAGCTTTACTCCATCGCATATCGCCTACTCAGGGGCGATCTCTGCCTAACATACAAAGCTATGTCAAACCCAGAGCTGTTGGACATGCTCCACTTAAAGAAATCCCAATCCTTCTGAGCTACACGCTCTAGGGACCTTAACCTTGTCACCACAATAAAAAGAACATGCTGGAGGGATAGAATCCTGTCCCAGAGACTTCACATACTCTGGAACAGACTACCTATCTATGTCAAACAGAGCTCCTCATTAGCACTCTTCAAGAAAAATCTTGATGATTGGATGGGAAATTCACCCCAGGGATCACTTCTGTGGCTCTGCTCGACAGGGGCACAGGAAAATAACTTTCTTGGGTGGCGAAAGCCAGGGTACATTTTTTGGCTAGGCTTGTATGGGCCCTAGGGCCGATAGCCTAGTACCTACCTATGAACCTATGAAAGAGTCCCCAGCTACTAAACTCCTGGGAGGCCCTCATGGAAGGATATTCCGAAGCATCGCAGATCCAAAGGATGCTCTCCTTCTGGACGTCAAATCCAATTTGTAATGAGAAATAAATGAATGAGATGTGGACCAAGTAGCTGCAGAACAAATATCATCCAAAGACATGCTAGACCAAAAGGCCGCAGACGTAGACATCAATCTAGTGGAATGAGCTCTCACCTGATACGGAGGAGACATGCCTCTGTCCTTATAGACCTGAAGGATGCATGAAGAAATCCATCTAACAATATTGACCTTGGAGATAGGTTTCCCCAAAAAAGGTTTATAGATGGATAGATCAGACTTACGGAAATTTTTTGTCCTGTGTAGATAGAATTGTAACAGTCTATGAACATCCAGCAGGTGGAGTTTGTATTCCATCTGGTTAGTAAAATTAGGAAAGAACACAGGCAAATTGATGGTCTGATTGATATTGACTGGTGATGCCACCTTAGGAAGAAAGGATGGATTGGTCCAAAGGGAAACCCTATTTTTGTGGAAAATCATGTAAGGAACTTTGATGGACAAGGCCTGCAGTTCTGAAACCCTTTTGCCAGAGGTAATAGCCACTAGAAAAGCTGTTTTCCAAGATAAATATTTCAAATTGGTTGTTGCAGCAGGTTCGAAAGGTGGAGTGACCAAAGTTTGAAGAACCATAGTAAGGTCCCATGGGGGAACAGGATCCTTGCAGGGGGGCGTAACAAAAAGGTGCCTTTATTAAAGGCTTTACAAAGTCTCAAGGAGGCTAGAGATGCAGAATTCTCACCCACATGAAAATGAGAAATGGCAGCCAACTGAACCTTGACAGTAGAAGAACTAGCACCATGATGAAGAATATCAGCTAGAAAATCGAGAATGGTGGAAATAGGAGCCGTGAAGGGGTCTAAACTCCTTTGAGAGGCCCAAAGGGAAAAAAGTTTCGACTTGCTGTGATAAACCTTCCTGGTCGAAGACTTATCAGCAGCCACCAAAATAAACCTAACTGAGGAGGTTAATCCAGGAGTCCTAGCAATCACGGGAACTGGAGCAGCCAAGCTGTGAGCTTCAAACTGTCCAAATTCGGATGAGGAACCCCTGAAGGGTGAGAAATCAGATCCTGAATGGGATCCAAGATCCAAGGCAGAGCCAGAAGGTGAGACCAAAGGAAGGGAAACCATACCTGGTGAGGCCAAAATGGGGCAATGAGGATCACTTTGTTCTCCAGTTGACAAACTTTCTAATAAGAGGTACTGGAGGGTAAGCATACAGAAGACCCAGAGGCCAAACATGAACTAGAGCATCTCTGGGTGACTCCGCCGGCAGGGGCTTCAGAGCGAAAAATTTGCTGCACTTTGTGTTGGAAAGAGATGTGAAGAGATTGCAGCAAGTTTGACCCTACTTGCGGAAGATCTGTTCCGTTACTGAAAGATTCAGAGACCAACGTAAGGCATCAGAATAGTTCGACTTAGCCTGTCCATTAGGATGTTGGATCGTCCCGGAATGTGCATTGCAATGAGAAAATGACCGGTGGAGATTGTCCATTCCCACACCCTCATGGCCTCGCGACAAAGGGGATAAGATCTGGTCCCTCCCTGTTTGTTGATATACCAGACCACTGACATGTTGCAATCATTCCCAGAGGAAGAAAGGCATGAAGGGCCTGCAATGCTAGAAGGACCGCCCTCATCTCTAGGACATTTATTTGCAAGCAGTTCTCTACAGGGGACCACAGGCCTTTGACTGTCCTCCCTGATTCCAACATTGGGAGATGAGAATGGTAGATCAGGGAGACATGCATCCTCAGGTTTTGCACTCTCTCTGACGTCAGGAAGATTTTGCACTGTAAAGTATCTATCCTTGTGCCAGTGTAGTCTATCACCTGTACAGGATCTAGGAGTGATTTGGATGCTCTGATTGTGACTGTGATCCCCAAACGCAGGGCAAGGATGAGGTTTGGGAGAGTAGATGCCTGGTGGGAGCAGTGAGGAGCCAGTCGTTCAGATATGGATAGACCTGAATCCCTGATGCCTCAGGTGAGCCACAACCACCTCCATCACTTTGGTGAACACCCTGGGGGCTGTGGTGAGACCAAAGGGTAGGGCTTGAAACTGGTAAGGATTGACTCTTAGCCGGAAGCGGAGGAACCTCCTAGAGCTTCTGTGCATCTTTATGTGATCGTAAGCATCCTGGAGGTCTAACGAGCACATCCAGTCACTCTCTGCAGGTACGGCATGATGGACTGTAGTGTGACCATCCCGAACTTCTCTTTGGCAACTGACAGGTTCAGGGTAGAAAGGTCCAGAATGGGCCTCAAGTCCCCTGTTTTCTTTGGCACCAATATAAACCTGGAGTAGAAGCCTGATTCGGACTGATCTGGGGGTATGGTTTCAATAGCTCGTTTTTCTAGCAGCTTGGAAATTTCCTATGCTGCTGCCTCCCTTTGCTTGGGTGGTACGTCCGGGAGGTGTTTGGGAGATTTGGAGGACCCACAAAAGGGATAGAGTAGCCTCTGGCTATGATCTGAAGCACCCAGCGGTCTGATGTTATGGACTCCCATACCACTAGGTGCAAGGACAATCGTCCCCTGACTGCCTCCAGAGTACAGCAGTCGGGCCAGCCCTCAGGGTTGCTGCCTGGGCCTGTCCAAGAAAGGTTCTTTTGACCCAAAAGTCCTTGGACCCCCTCTACCTTTGGTGGAAATACTGTGACTTCCGGAACCACATCTTCTTTTGCCCTCTCTGGTTCCGGGAAAAGGACCTTTGAGGGTTTGAGAAGCAAATCCCAACGGCAGACAATGTCTTCCTGTCCTTCTCATTCTGGACTAAAGTCTCTTTGACGGTCTTACCAAAGAGAGTAGAGCCATCATAAGGGGCATTGGCAAAGTACGCCTTGAAAGGTGCTGAAAATTGACATAATCTGAGCTAGGCATTGCACTTCATTGACATGTCAGACCCAGCCACCCTAGCTGCTCAGTAGCGTGTGAAAGGAGTCGCATTGGCATGTTGGAGACCGCTTTCAAAGTGGCCATCCTCGCTGAGAACGAGACCCTGTCCTCCTGCGACATGGACTTAGGGGGGAGACTCCTCCAGCTCCTTTACCAGGTCGCGTTTGAGTCTGTTGACATGGGCCAGGTAGTTGAACTCCCTAATAGAAAAGGTAGCTGAAGCATACACCCGCTTCCTAGGCAGTCCATTATCTGCGACTCTCGGTCAGGAGGATGAACTGAGGAACTCTCCTGGGCAAGCTCCTTCTTTGTGGCTGCTGCTACCACCATAGCATCTATGGGGCAGCCCTTGTTCCATGCTGGCCTATCCATGGAAGGACTCAAAATTTTGTCAGGCCTTTTTGAAATTGGTTCCATGGGTGTCTGGCTCCTTCCATGCCTGTGAGATGACCAGGTCCACCAAAGGATCTGCGGGAGGGGACACCCAGGAAGTAGATGTGCCCATGCCAAAAGCCTCCAGGAACACGGACTCGTCAGAAGAAGGTTTGGAGGCAGACCAACCTCCCCGTTGGCATAGAATTTCCATGATATCTCCAAAGGAGACATCCTCGGGAGGAAACCTACGGGAACCTTCTCCATCATCCAAGTCCATATCCTCGGTGAGGGACGCAGGGTAGTCCAAGTGCCTCCTCTTGGACATATGGTTGTGAGGCACCTCTCCGGTGGGGCTCTCCAGGGGGAACTCGCAAGCCATTTGTTCCTCAGGGGGAACCATCTGGGGCTCCTCAAGCATGGGCTGTCCCTCTGGTAAAATGATGGGGATCATAGAAAGAGCCAAGGCGGTGTGGGTGGAGACCGAGGGAACAGTCAGGTCTCGATCTAGCGGAGAGAACCCTTTCTACCACGAACGCCGAAGGAGAGCGAATCTCCTGAGAAACCAATAATGAGGTCGGTCTCCCAGTGTCCGACGAGAGAATCAGAGCCGGGCCTGAAGTGGACGGAACTCCGAGGGAGGGAACTTGGCCCGACAAAGGCAGAGCCGATGAAAAAAATTCCACTCCCTCGGATCCGACACCCAAGCTCCAACTCCAAGATCAGCTCGGATCCGAGCTGGTTAGATCCAACAGGCCTTCTTAAAAGTATTCAATTGTAATTATTACTGCTTGGTAGTAACCTGATTAAATTATAGCTATCATTCAAAGTCTTTTGGTTTAAGCACCTGGGTTTCAGACCAGTTGTTTTACATTAAGAAGGTTTGTGGTCTGCACTGTTGTGGCAGGACAGGTAGCTTACATCCTTCTAAGTTGGGAACGGCTGACTGAGGGCTCAGTGTCTGTTATTCTATAAGTGTATTAGTTCTGGTTTAAGCACTTGGGCTTCAGGCCAGTTATTTTACATTAAGAAAGTTTGTGGTCTGCACTCTTGTGGGAGGAGAGGCTGGACTCTGCCCTTCTGAGCTGGGAATTTCTGGTTAAAATCTTATAGTGCCTGCATATTTGAACTATTTCTAACTGAAATTAGTGTGCCTTGTTTGCTGTAGCATAGACTAGATCCAGGCCTGCTGAATCTAGCTTTGTTTGTATAACCTGAGCACTAATCCAGGCCTTCTTTTTTGGAGAAGGTTCCCGTGCACCCCAGTGGCATGTGTGTGCAGTTAGAACTTGTCTAATTGAAGACTACAGGAACAGGGCTCAGTTTTGAGATTCTTTTACTGGTTAATTGGGTAATTTGTTTAAAAGCCTTTTCTGATTGCTTTAGTCATATAAAGCTGTTTTAAGTGTATTTTTTTTACTGTTTTTGCCTTATCTTTTCAAAAAAAATGTTTCCTTGTTTCCCACCTTTCTAAGCTAGTATAGTCCAGTTTTCAAGCTAGTGCTGAATTCAGGGCTGTGTTACAATTTTTGAAGTCGCCCATACCTTACTTGGATAGAGGGAGGTTTCTCTGTTCACCTGTGAGAGAGGGAGCTTTGAGCAGCCATCTGTCCCTGGACGAGTGGTTCCAGCCCAGACGTTAGTAGTTTATAGGCCATTTTGGGCTAATTTCTATCTCTTTCACTTCCCTGCTGTAAAAAACTGTGTTTGCATGGTTTTGCATGTCTGGGCAGCAACGGTTAGCTAGGGCTAAATTTATCCTGGCTCCACCAAGTCTCCTCTTCAGTTTTTCCCTTGAAAGCAGTCTAACTCTCAACCTAAGCACTTAAAAAGAATCCTACAGTCCAGCACTTGCTCAGACCTAATAGCAAGCACTAATATTCCCCGACACTTGAGTGCCCAGCAGGGCAAGGCTCATTATTCACCCCTCACCAACCAAGCAACTAAGCAGCTCACCCTACTATTCAGGCATGACCAAAGGGCAATTTCAGGTATACTCTCCAGTCCAGCTGGTGAACCTGGGTATCTTGAGGCAATGTTACAACTGCCTCATGTACACAGACAACCCACTCCTCCTACCACAAAACATTAACATATGTGAGAGATGCAATTATATAGCTAAATTGGAGGCTAAGCTCTCTCCACCCAAGACTGGAACAGGCAGTCATGAGAAGAAGGTTAACACTTGCACCACACCTCCAGCCTCACAAAGACATACTGAACCAGCACTGGCAAAACATACACATAAATACATGAAATCATACTCGGAGGCTCTAAATAAAAACCTGCAAAAGCATCACAGACCTCCAAAGCAGACACCCAAAAAACCTGCACCTCCCGTCACAAACCAGACAACACATAAAACACAAAATCAGTGTGCTGCACAATCACAGCCCTTAAGGCGAAATAACATACCTAACACACTAGTAATAGGCAACTCTATAGTCAGGCACACTGACGTCCCACTCACTAGGCTGGACAAGGAGAAGGTTACTGTTAGCTGCCTGTTGGTTGCCAGAATCCGCCACATAACACAAACACTCAGGTCACTCCAGAACAAGTGCAAATATGACTCTGTCATTGTTCATGTTGGTGTGAATGACCTGAGACGTACCTCCCTGGACTACACGAAAAGATACATGGAAGAGCTCTCTGATCATGTAGCCCAGGTGGGTATGACCCTGACCCTGAGTAGCATCCAGTCCTCACCAACAATGAAACCGCAGTATAGGTTCATAGATTAGTACTAAGCTAACTGCCCTTGCGAGCCATTTTAAGCCTAGGCAATTATCCCTTGTGAGACTGAAACCCTGAACCTTGCGTTTGTAAGGCAAACACCTTAACCATTAGGCCACCCTCCCAACCCCATAATATACATCTTCAATCTGTAAAGCTCTTTCCATTGGTGAGAATCAAAGTTTGCATGTTGTGGTTGAAAGGCATACACCTTAACCACTTTACCACTTGGCCTTTCAGGTAAAATGTTCATAAGTTCATAGATTACTACTAAGCTAACTGCGCTTGAGATCCATTTTAAGCCTAGCCAATTATCCCTTGTGAGATGCAAACCCTGCACCTTGTGTTTGTAAGGCAAACACCTTAACCATTAGGCCACCATGTAGTATAAAGAAAAAATGATTAATTTCAACAACTGACTAAGCTTCTGGAGTCATTCAAAGGGGATCCAGTGTCTGTCAGCCTGGGATGACATGCTCGACAGGCCTCATTGCTTCGCAAGAGACGGCTTGCACCTATCACCCCTAGGCTTTCGAATACTGACCAAGGCTCTTGTGACCCCGTAGTGCCTTTTTTAGGCAAGGCTCAAAAGTCAAACCCACCTCCGTAAACATCACAAATAAAAAAATGAGGGTTATGCTACTCAATGCCAGGAGTTTAAATCTCAAAATGCACGCGTTCAAAGCACTCCTCAGTATGGAGAACGTCAACATCTGTGCAGTAACTGAAACCTGGTTCAAAGCTCCACAGAGCATCCCAGCACTACCGGGCTGCAACTCATACCACACATTTCGGCCACAGAACATGGACCGAAACACAAAAGGAGGAGGTGTATCCATATTCATCAAGGATACCTACACCTCCAGGATAGTGGCGCAGCAGGATACCTCCGAGATCATCCACGTGCAACTAACATTAGGCAAATCTGCAATGCAAATTGTGGCCTGCTACAGATCACCCTCCATGACCCAGGACCACCACTCTGCCTTTCTGGAGACACTGGAAAAAATGAAGGTCCTACCGAACACCCTGATACTGGGCGATTATAAATGCCCTACTGTTAACTGGGAAAAGTACTCAAGTACAAACTCCCAGGTCCAGCGCTTCCTGGAATTTATCAACTCAAATGCCCTGGATCAGCTGGTAAACTCCCCTATCAGAGGTGAAAACATATTGGACCTGGTCATCACCAACATGGGCGACAGGTGTCCCACACCAGAGTTCAACCAGTCACTGGTTAGAACAGACCATAAACTAATCAATCACTCTGGATGTCCACCCCACACCACCACCTCCAAGCAAGGAAACCGCAGTGAAAAACTTTTCTATAGCAAACTTCATCTTACTTAAGACAGAGGTGATAAGAAAAAAAGCAAATCCCAAGAAGGAAAGACATCCCTGATCAGTATCAGTAAGAAACTAAGGCCCCTCATAAAATCCTCCAAGGCTAACATCAAAAGAAAAATAGCCAAGGATTCGAAAGATAACCACAAAGCCTTCTTTAGCTATGTCAAGAATCTAAGTGGCAACTCACAAATATGCTTTGAGCTAGTGCAAAATAGCACAAAATATACTGAACCCACTGATATTGCCAACATCTTGGCAGATAGATTCAGTGCAAACCACCCCCCACTCACCCCCAAAAGGGACCACAACAATACTGGAAAATTGTAGTGTCCCGGAAATCATAGACGCACAGGTAAAAAAAGCCCTTTCAAAAGCCAAAAGCACAGCGTCAATAGGGCTAGACGGTGTCCCAGGCTGCGTCTTGCACGAACTACAGAACTAACTAACCCCCCACCTAACCACACTGTTCAACCTCAGCCTCTCCACAGGCTACGTGCCCATAGAATGGCGCACAGCAACGGTTATTCTGCTACAGAAAGGGGGGCCACAACTGACCCTGGTAACTCTAGCCCCATAAGCCTGACTAGCCTGGTCTTCAAGGCTATGGAGCCCATCGTCATGGAACTCATTAACAAAGACATTGAGAACCTCCAAACATTTCACCCGACCCAGTTCGGCTTTAAGGGCAGATCATGCCTATTAAACCTGGTTGACTTCTTCGAGACAGTCACCAAGGCCATAGATGAGGGGAAGGTAGTTCACACAGCCTACCTTGACCTCACCAAGGCTTTTGACACCATTCCCTACTCGGGAATTATAGAAAAAACTCACCAGCCTGAACATAAACCCCTATATCACGAGATGGGTTGCCAACTGGCTTACAGACAGAACTCACACGGTAAAAATAGCGGGCTCCAGGTCCGACTCTAAACCAGTCACAAGTGGTGTCCCACAAGGCTCGGTCCTGGGACCCCTACTGTTCAGCATATACTTTTCAGAAGTACAGGCAAACACAGGAGGACTATGGCTAACCAAGTTCGCCAATGACTGCAAACTGGGAGTCATAATTAACTCTCCGGCTGACACGGACATTCTCCAAAAGGGCCTTACTGAGACGGACACCTGGTGTCAAAGTCATGGTATCAAGCTAAATGCCAAAAAATGCTTAGTCATCCCATTTGGGAAAAACAAAACACCCATGAATTACCACATACGTGGCAGCCCCCTTTATACAGAAGAGGTAATAAGAGATCTGGGGACCCAGGTAGATAGTAATCTCTCCTTTGACAATCATATTGCCAAAGTAGTTAGGAAATCCTTCTATGTAGCCCATCTAATTACTAAAGAGTTTGCATCTAGGAATAAAGAGGTTATAGTGCACCTCTACTCGTCACTCATCAGACCCATCATAGAGTACAATGCCCCGTTTAGGATGTACGTCACAAGACACTTCCAACAGCTGGAAAGACCACAAAAGTACCTCACCAAGAGGATTACTGGTCTCAAACATATGTCCTATGCAGCCCGAATGGAAAAACTCCAGCTGTACTCAGTGGTATATCACTTACTCAGAGGTGACCTCTGCCTGACTTACAAAGCCATGTCCAACTCAGAATTGATGGACATGCACCACCTAAAGAAATCCAAGTCACTGCGACCCACTCGCTCTAGTGAGCTACACCTTTCCACAACAAAAAATAGAACATGCTGGAGGGATAGATTCCTGTCACAGAGACTCCCCATGCTTTGAAATAAAATTCCTAACTACATTAGGCAGAGCCCCTCACTAACACTCTTCAAGAGAAACCTTGACGAGTGGATGGGCAACAGAAAATACACCCCTGGGATCACTTCATTGGCTCTTCTTGACAGAGGCTCAGTTAATTATTCAATGGGGCGGTGAAAGCTGACACACTCTGGCTAGGCTTATAAATGCCCTAGGGTAGATAGCCTAGTACCTACCTATGAACCTCTGAACAAGTTCCAGGCAGCTGTCGGCGGCAAGGAAGCAGGTACAGTCAGCACCGACCCCCTGATTAAAGCCATCCTCGGATCCGAATACTCTGAACCAGATGGATGGATCAGAGAAGGAGATATCGGTTGGAAAAAAGGAAGCGAGCTCCCCCTCCTGAGGGAGTGGGGGCTGGCAAGACCCCCATCTGGATCTGAGTATGAATGAACCTCCTCCTCATTTTATCCATATCGACCTCAGACAAAGACCGGCTGGACCTCGACGAGGCCACGGACTCCGACCTTGCGGGTCGGGGCAGCGAGGCCCTACAAGCTGAGCATGTCTTTTCCAGCTCTGGGGAAAACCTCGGAGATCGGAGTCGAGGGGAGTCACAGATCCTTAGAGTCTTCACCGGTGAAGGGAGGTCGGAGACCTCTTACTTTTTCCGATTTTGACTCTCTCTCCTTCTCTCTGCCCCTTTTCACCTCCACTTCTGCAGGCTTTTGCACAGGAGGTTGAGTCCCAGCCTTGGGGGCAGGAGAAGCCGGGGAAGAGAAGGAGAGGTGTCCACAGCAGCCACTGTGACCAAAGCCAGAAAACGAGGCAACTGTCTCAGAAGGGGGAAGAAGGCCTTTCAGGACCAACTTGGTCTTCCTGTCTTTAATGGCACATGGGTTAAACCCCATGCATATAGTGCAGTCTGTGCTCAGATGGGCCATGCCCAAGCACATAACACACAGAGTGTGGCCATCCGCAGGGGATAACTTATGGCCACACTCGGTGCATCTTTTAAACATCGGCTTATCAGCCATGGTATCAGAAGAAAGAATAACTGAAAAAAGAAATGTTATTTCTTTCTTACTGAAAATACCCACTCACCACACTCACACACAGAACACACTGGGGGGAGGGGAAGCAAAAAACACACACAACTACTCTAAACTTAGCTAACAACTCTAAAACTAGAAAACCCAACGCACCAAGTGAGGGGAGGAGAAAGGCGAATCTACACTATCACTACCTAAAGTTTAGAGAGAAAAAAAGATATTTTAAAGTCTGTACCTTCATCAAATAGATATCTGGAAAAGATATTTAGATGACTGCTGTATGGTATGGAGATCGGATGTAGGACATCTGATAGAGTTCGTGGAATATCTAAATGAAAACAAATAGTGAATTTAATTCACAGTAAATCATCATAAAGATAGTATTACCTTTTTGGATGTATTGATAACTAGAGCTTCAGACAACACTTTGACAATAGAAGTATATTGTAAGTTCCCCGAATATAATTCCCTTCTCCATGCCTCCAGCTTTCCTCCCCCCATATATGCAGAAATATTCCCAAATCGCAATATATGAGGGTGAAAAGTATCTGCTCAGAGGATGATACCTATTTGCATTTCAGGGATGATCTAAGAGATTCAAGGAAAGGGGCTATAAACCAGGCCATATTACACAGGCTAGGAATACTGTCAATGGTATGGACAGGGAAGCACTCTTACAGTATCATGACAAGCAGGGTAGAACTAAAGGCCATTTAAGGCTAGTACCTACTTATGGTAGAAATGTTGGGGCACTAACTACTGGGAGCAGATTGCCATTTTTAATTTAGGAATGGGAAAAATTTGACACCCTTCTTTAACCACTATAAACAAGGTGTTTATAAACCTAATGAAATGTTACAACGAACTATTGAGGGACAAATTGTCAAAGGATGTTTTTCATGTGGACATTGCACACAATGCAGTAGAGTATTACAAACAAACAGTTTTAGTAGTAAAAATACAATTGTAGTATATATTTCTTTCTTTGCAAACTGCAGCTCAGACTGGGTTATTTACTAGGCCAACTGCAAGTGCTCTGCTTTCTATGTAGGTCAAACATTCAGAGCATTTAAACATAGAATTTCAGAACATCTTAGTGAGATTAAAAATAAAAAACATACAAATGCTTTGTACAAACATACTGAAATTCAACAAACAGCATCTTTTCATTTCATTATTATAGACAGAATCTTGGGTATGAAATTTAATAAATCTGGATGGCATGAGTTACTTAATGCCAAAGAGAGAAAATGGATTATTAAACTGGGAGGGCTTTTTGCCCCAGGACTAAATGAACACCTCTAATTGGTTTATGGGCTAGTGACACAGTATATAAATGTATTAGTTTTATTGTGTCTTTACATTGATGAAGGCTTAGATAATTATAAGCTGAAACCGGTCTGTTACTTTTGTATATTGATGTCTTGACTGATGTGAAACAATATATTAATTTATGGCTTCCACTATCTGCTGGTTGTATTTTTCTGCATGGCCAACCTCATAAATAAGGGTATTTCATCCAGGAACAAGGAGGTCATAACATCCCTGTACTCCTCCCTTATCAGACCCATTATCAAGCACAATCCCCCATTGGCATGTACCTTGCCAAGCACATGCAACAAGCTGGAGAGACCACAGAGGTTCCTGACCAGGAAAATCCAGGGTCTCACACACCTATCCTATACAGATAGACTAAAAGCCTTATTCAGAGGTGACCTGTGTCTGGCATACAAGGCCATCTCAGACCCAGCCCTGATGGAGTTGCTGCATATATGCAAGTTAGACTCCACTCTCTCAACCCACAAGCAAGGCCTTACCCTGGTCTGTGACATTAATAGAACTTGTTGTTGGGATAGATTTGTGTCCCAAAGAGTTGTCGGGATAGATTTGTGTCCCAAAGACTCCCCCCATCTGTAGAATAAAGTCCCTCTCCATGTAAAGCGAGTATCTCTCTAGCCCTCTTTAAGAGCAACCTGGACGATTACGTGGGGAACAGAAAATACACCCCTGGGATCCAATCTCTTTCCCTGCTGAGCAGGAGAAACAGGTGCTGACTTTCAGGGAACATGGGCGAAATTCTTGGCCAGGCTTATAAGGGCCAATAGTCTAGTATCATCCTACGAACCTATGAACCTATAAAATTTGGCAGTGGCAGTATGTTTGTGGAAATGTGTATTTACTCTAACCAAACAAAACAAGAGAAAGTTTATACTAGACATTAAGAGTTGTAGACAGGCTAGACTGAGATTTAAATTGTTACACCAAGCTACTTTCAAAATATTTTCCAAACAAATGGAGGATTTGGAGGAAATAAACTTTGGTCAACAAAACTCCAACAAAGTAGAGAAGACTTTCTCTAGGGATGTAAATGGGATTCAGCAACTGTGTGCGAGTCTAGGCAGTCTTTAGGGAATGAGATGAGAGCAAAATGCCCTCAGGGACAGCAGTAAGGCAAGCTGCAAGAATAAAAAATGAAGGGTCAAAGATGATGCAGACATAAAAACAGAGTCATGTCAAACCAAAGATTAAGTGCGAGTGTGTGTGTGTGTGTGTGTGTGTGTGTGTGTGTGTGTGTGTGTGTGTGTGTGTATTTTATAGATTGAAATCCCACTTACCAAACTTTTAAAAGAACAAGATAAAAAATCCGAAATCCCTGAAGACCAACTGCTCAAAACGCAGACAGATCAGTACATGTAAGTAACCACCGCTAGACTGTTGACCTTTGCCCCTTACCTCTGCGGTAGTGCGATCTCGAAGTTGGTATATTTAGTTGGGAGGTGTGAGGGGTACAGCTCCCCACATATGGGGTTGTGGAGGGCAAAGCCCCCACATGGGTGACTTTTCTTTGCTTCGGTTTTAGTGTTCTTGCGGGGTTGGGTGTGAGGTTACTTACCCGTAGTGATCTGTCGGTGTTCCAAGCATTCAGTCTTCAGGGATTTGGGATTTTTCACCTTGGTCTTTTAAAAGTCGGGTAAGTGGGATTTCGGTCTATTGAAGTAGATCCGTATATACACATATATGTATACACATACATACACACACACATCTATGTACATTAACAAATAATAATAAAAATAAAAATGGTGAATGTGTTGTTACCAAGGAATATGTATTAGCAATTCAGTAAATTCATATGTCCCTTCTTATGCCCAACACAAAATTATTTTAAAGTGCTTTTGCCCATTTCTGATAAAAGTGAAGTTCCTTGCATCTCCCTAAGCTAACATTTTCATAGATGCTAACATGTTCCAAAGTGGTACTTCATATTATTGATCAGATGCATCATAATAAGAACAATTCTCCTTGACATTATCCTAAGGCAACAGATATTAGTAAAAGAGTTGCAATGGAAGTACAAGTAATAAAAAAAAAAAAAAATCAAGCGTAAATATATATATATATATATCTATATAAAATAAAGCATACAATTAAACATCTAGAACAAAATAGAGCATATTCTGAAAAATATTGTTAAACAAGGTAAGGGTATCTAGGAGTATACCAAGAGCATTAGTTTTATGGTGTAATGTAGATGACTGGAATATTTGTCGTACCTGCTCCCAGGTGGATTTGCTTTGGTGAGACAAACAATACCATTATTCAACCATACCAGAAACATTCTTTAGAGGATGGAGCTATGGAAAATAAAATACATAAAATAAATACAGAATAAGGAGGTGATATCCATTAAATGATAGTTTGTTTTAATTGCTAGTCAGTGAGAGAGAAGTTGAATACAATCAGCAAATTTTTAATCACTCCTCAGTTCAATAACCTTTCTATGGAAAGGTCTAATATGTGACAAAGTGTTGGTCATCATAAATGGTCAGATAAACATAGCCTGGTATTTGTTTGTTAATTTATTATTCTGTTATCAGTGAAAATGGTTTGTCCAAAAACAATAAAGATTGCTATTTGTGTGATTTTCAAGTGATTACATGGGGAATGTTCTGAGATGCCAAAACATCTTAAATGCTTTCTGGCAACCTGAGCTATTCTATGCTTGCATTCCAGCTCCTAAGGAAATAACAGGAGTAGGACACAGAGTCCAATAGTCAGTTGTGTAAGGACAGCCATCTAATAATGGAAAACTCTGCACAATCTGTACTAGTGCAAGAATGAAGGTCACACTGCACAGAGAAATTCATCTCCCCAAGGTAAGTGACCTCACAGTTCACAAAGTACCAGGTTCATAAAGCTGCCTGGCACAGGAATAGGGAAGGCTTTTCTCCCTCCCTCAAAAAAAAAAAAAAGTTGAATGGGTACATGTAAATACCATTTTAATGTGTTTGTTTCACAAAAAACGCAATGATATGGGAAATATTTATCCTGACAGTCATCTTCTTTCACATTATCCAACTAAAAAGAATAAACTTTTGCTTCTCCTGTTTGGTGCATTAGTCCTTAAAACAGTAGAACCAGAGGTCTGACAAGATGCTCATGAACTAAACTAGCTGCCTGTGAAACATGGCCTATCTAAAATATGGCTTCATCACTAGTTGTGTTCATAGGGTCATAACTGAATGCTAGGCTAACTGTCTTTGTAGGCCATTTTAAGCCAAGCCAATTATTCCATTAGTTCAAGTTACCCTTACCCAGTTTGCAAGTCTATAATTATATACTACCCAAAGGATAGTGATTAGTTCTAGGTGAGATAATACCACCGAGTATTTATGGGGAGCATATTGTACGAAAGTGCATTTAAGTACAGTGGGAAATTCTGGGGCAAATTTCCCCATTCCCAATCATAGATCCAGGTTATGCTTCATGCTCATTTTTAAAGTTTACTTAGGAGTATAATAAAAATAGCATCACATTTTTAGATGTTGTAGTTTTAAAGGAAATAGTAAGCTTCTCACAAAGATTTATAAGAAAGAGATACAGACTACTTCATATTTAGAGTATACTAGCATGCATCCCAAAAATACTAAGGTAAATATTGCAAAAAGGCAGTTAAAGCGAGCTTGTATGCTAACAAAAAAGGATGAAGATTTTAAAAAGGAAGGTTCAGTAATATGTGAGAAATTTAAAAATAGAGGTTATCCAAAGGAAGTAGTAGAAACAAGTTAGAAAGAAGTATGTGATTTTAGGCAAAGTGTTAAAGATAAAGATGAGAAACACGCTAACAGTATGAATTACAATGCATCTATGCAGGTAGTAAATAGTGCAGATGCAAGGGCTATTAAAGAAATTATTAAAACTAATTGTAAAATTTTGAGTAGTAATTCTGGCTTATTGAAGGAGGCAGGTGATATGCTGGTTTTTGTTCAAAAAAAGAGGAAAACGTTTTAAAAATTATTCTCAGGCAAAATTAAGTTTAAATGAGAATGGCAATATCACTACAGGGGGATGTTCAAATGTTATAATTGTAGTTTCTGCAATTATCTTTATACAGGTGTAGAAGAATTAAATATTAATAACAGGGTTATTAAAATTAAGACAAAAATTACACCTGTAAATCAAAGTTTGTGGTCTATTTAAATAAGTGTATGTCCTGTGAATCTTTTTATATAGGGCGGACAATTAGAGAATTAAATAAGAGGATTTATAAACATAAGTATGTTATTACCACCCAGAAAGAAAATAATGTCTTGAGTAAGCATTTTAAAATGAATGAATAAATAAGATAGAAGTTTATAGTTTTAGATCAAATTGAAAGGTATGACTTAAAATTAAATGCAGAGAATGAGCTGGGATGGATGGAATATAACTGGCAAGTGGAGTAAGATGCTTGCTACCCCCTGGCTTTGAATAACAAGTCAGAGGTTGTTGAATACTTAAAAAGAAAAAGGGTTAAAGCATTAAGCTTTTTAATTGGTTAATTGATCATGTGATTTTAGTTGTAAGAACTATTTAAGTGGATTTTTTTGTGTTTTAATTCAGTCTGAAGAAGTTCACTGTGTGAATGAAAGCGCTTACTGAATTGGATTATCAAAACTGTTTCTTACCTGTTTTTTTATTATCTTTGTGGAGAAAGCTTCCCCTATCTTGACCCTTTTGAGTCCTAATGTTAGACTGCAACAATACTTGAAGTTACCATGACACTGTTCAGTAGCCCAAGGGGAGAAATAATAGCACTCTAACAAAAATGGGTTAAGGCTATATCAGCTCCCAATGACCTTTGTCAGACTATCCTGGGGTTGATTCCCTTGACATCCATTTATAGACTGTGTGAACCAGAGCATGTCATTAAATCAAAAAAGGAGACACTTGTACAGTCTCTCAATAAATTAATAAAATGTTGTGTCTTTCGGCTTTTCCCAGTTAGGGGTCACCACAGTGGAACTCCGGTCCGCTAATGATTGGCAGTAGATTTTTATGGGCCGAGTTGCCGGCCCTGACGCACAACCTTCAACGAAGGTATGCCCATTCATGCATGTCTCCACACAGAAGACGCTCTAGCTGGGAATTGAAAAGGACAACGTCTTACTGTGAGGTGACAACGCTACCGCAGCACCAATTAATAAAATAAAAAGCAAATTGAAAATAAACAAAATTCAAGAAAAGCAGTATTAGATGTTACTGAGGGAAGAAAAGAAGGGCTCCAGGTTGAAGACATCACCAGAAGAACTACAAAAACAATGTTCTCTACTTTTACACTACTCTGTGAAACATTAAGCAAATCCAGAGCTTTTTTTTTTTTTTTTTAATTTATTTTATAACACAAAAGACAACTATATATATTTCACAGTATTCTCCTCTTCACTAAATCTCAGGCTTATTATTACAGATGCTAAATAACAATTATGTTTTATCACAGGAAAGCATGTAAGGTAAAGAATATCAGGAAAATACAACAGGAAAGGAGAATAATGCAGAAGGGAAAAACCATCAAGGAATAAAATTCCTTTGATACTACAAGTTCCTGTCTTTCCATAGTAACGTCTACTAGTACATCTGATTCAAAGGAATTATCAAGTCCCCAAGTTTTGCCATCTTTTATTCCTGTCCTTTGTCCTGCCAACCATCAAGCCACGGACACTGCCAAGTTATTCACAAGAGGGAGATTCATGGTGCGGCCATCAGACAGGCAGCCACAAGAGGTGTTTCTACTAGGACCATAACCCTGCTTCCAGTGGCTGATATGGGAGCATGCATCATTATAGGCCCCCCCCCCACACATACACATCCTATGAGGGCTACTGTCATCAGCTTTGGGATTCAAAGGCACTCATTCCCCAGTCCTACAGCCACTTGTTGTATGTAAACCTTCACCTGACTAGAAGTTGACTGGAACCATCAACTCCTGCGGCTAAAAATCAGAAACATTCCGAAATGCTCTTCCAGGGCCAACTAAGAGCCAAAAGTACAGCATGCAAGTGAAACTTACATTAACAGTAGATGCTCTAATAACTAGATCACTGTTGCAGTATTGAAAACTACATGAGACCTACTCCAATGCAACCAACCAGCTTCAAAAAGCTAACTATCTCCCAAACACTTCAAATATCAGTAGCTATAGAAGAGCTCCATAAAACAGATAGTTAGGAGCATGAAAAGCTATGCAGCATTTTTTTTTGCCCACAAGGGAGACAAGTACGATGAAGAACAATGTTAGGGAAAAATAACTGAAAAAACCTACAAAAATAAGGGTGGACAAATTCACACTATTTCTAATACCAAAAAAAAAATACAAGCAAGAAAAAGGGATTAAAAGGAGAGGAAGCTACTGCAACAGTGATTTATTAGAACATTCATTTACTTTTATGTTAAGTTTCATTTATACAACTGTACAATGTTCAAACACAGATCACTGTTGCAGTAGCCTACGTTCTAATGGTAGACGATCACAGCTTAGAGAGGAAAAAGGAAAAAAGGGAAGAGTCTATAAACTGAAACTCTAGACGCCCCTAGAAAATGGTCCACCCAAAGCCTTTTCCAGACTTGGAAAAGCAATGTAGTCATTTGTAAAAGTATGCACAGAGGACCATGTTTCTGTCTACAGAATACTTCTAGATTCTATTGGCAGCAGACATCAAAGAAGCCAAAGCCCAACCACCTGGAAATCGTCAGTTTTGAAACTGGAAGTCCTTTCCTCTTACCTTTACAGGAGACAAACCAATGATAAGCTTTCTCGCTTTCCTGAAGGGTCAGGTTTTGTCTAAGTAGGGTTTGAGCTGCCTGTAGGCAACTAGAGTATGAAGAATCATTTCTTGCTTTTTCTTGGGTTCAGAACTGTGAAATTAATAGCACCACTTAAAGTAAACTCTGACACCACTTTAGCCATAAAGGTAGGATTCCTTCTCAAAGAAACACTGTCTCTGTGGGAAATAAGGTAGGACTGACTCACCGTAAGAGCTTGTAACACAGGCACTCTGCTAACAGATATTAGAGCAAAGGATAAAAGTGTCTCAAGTTATGAATCTCAATTCTCCTTCATGGGCTGGTTCAAACAGGGACAGAGTAACCTTAACTACAAAGTTCAGATTCCAAGGAAAACGCACCCATTTCTTACTTGATTATTAGAAAAAGGGTGTATCCAAGTGCAAACAAGCAGAAATTGCTGATAAATGTACTTTGATAGAGGAATAAGAAAGGCTATTGGACAGTAGTTCACAAAAATAAATCAAGAACCAGAGGCAGGAGGGTCTGAAGAGGATTCTGGTTCTTTGACTAGCACCAATCAGAAAAGTGTTTTCCAGTTACCCATACATGATTTTCTAGTAGCAGGTTTTTTTGCTTCCTTTAGTACCGGCTACACATCCTCAGGAAAAAAAAGTGCATAAAAAGTAAGAATCTTCTGTTACCCAGGCAGGATGTTGAAGGATTAGTAGATTGCGGATGTATCAAACACCCGATCTTGTATGAGAAAATACAGACTGTGGGGAAATTTGTGGTAAATGCCCTTGGCCAAATTGAAGGCAGAACCACTGTTTCCTTCATCAAAAGGGAGTCACCACCACACTTTTTGCAGAGTCCTTTTGGATCTTTAGAACCATCCTGAATCTGTGGAAATGGTTCAAAAGCATTCCTTCCCTTTCAATGGGAATGAGAAAGCATCCGCCTTGCGGGCCAGTTTGCAAGGAAGCCTGGAGCAGAATTTCTTTAGTTGTCTGTTCTGAAGGGAGGCAAAAAAATCTAATTGAGGTGCTTCCCAAAGTTAAATCAATTCTTGAAAGGCCCCAGGATGATGTTTCCATTTGTTGGGGGTCTATCCCGGTCATGCTGAGCATTTACCACAAATTTCCCCACAGTCTGTATTTTCTCATACAAGATCGGGTGTTTGATACATCTGCAATCTACTAATCCTTCAACTGCTTGCCTGGGTAACAGAATTTTCTTACTTTTTATGCACTTTTTTTTCCCTGAGGATGTGTAGCCGGTACTAAAGGAAGCAAAAAAACCTGCTACTAGAAAATCATATATGGGTAACTGGAAAACACTTTTCTGATTGGTGCTAGTCAAAGAACCAGAATCCTCCTCAGGCCCTCCTGCCTCTGGTTCTTGATTTATTTTTGTGAACTACAACTACCAAACGTTGGTCTTGTAGAATGTATAAAGCCTGAAGAGTCAAACTGAGCTGAGTTGCTACCTCCCAGGCTATTATAGCAAGTCTGTAAAAGTGATAAAATGTGGTATCCCCCTGTTTATGTGCCACACGGCCGTGGTGCTGTCTGTTTATCTGCAGAGGTCCTGGGGACCAGAGATGAATCAAAGCCTTCAAAACACTGATAACTGCAAAAATCTCTCAGATATTTCTATGCTACTGTTTTCAGAATCCTGCAAAACTTGTACTTTCACCCATCTTGAAATTGCTTCCCAAACCAGGTCTGAAACATCTAGAGTGACTGACTAGATGGAGATGGGGGTGGGGGTCAGTCAGGTGGAGAATGGAAAATGTGGATTGCAAGCTATCTGGTCCACCCACCATTTAATCTCTTTTACAAATCCTAAAACTAAGATCTGAAAGGACATGTATAGATGCACTGTCCAGACATATCTGAGGTACCACTGTGTTTTCCTCATGTGTACTCCCAGGATAAAATGGTTCAAATTATTATCCAAGAGGGAAAAAAAGCAATGGGGATATTTCAGAGTGATTCCTTGTCAACACTGCTGTTTTGTCTTGCTTTAAACCATTAAGCTGTCTACTTAGACTATGGTTACAGTTAACTCCTAGAAACAAACCTTGTCTAAACACAGCTCATCCATCAAAAGCAAAAGTACAAATGGTTAAAACTTTCTCAGATAAGAATATATGCTCTTGATAAATGTGAAAAAGCAACATTTATAAAAGAGAAACTACAGCACCAAGAGAATAACAACCTGGGACAGGAAAGTGATAAAAAGGAAGTTAATCAGGAGAAACATTATAAGAAGTGCAAAGAATAACACATGAACAAATAAGAACAAAGCTTAGTAAGGAATACATCAGAAGACTATAGCCAATACTGCAAACTGCAGTAATATCTAGGAATAAAGTCCAAGTTATAAATCAAATTGCTCTTGTGTTCTAACTTACAGGTTTGGCATGATTGACTGGCCACAAAAAACACTGAAGCAGTTAGACAACAAAAGAAGGAAAATGCTTTATGCTTATTAAATTTTATATATATATATATATATATATATATATATATATATATATATATATATATATATATATATATATATATTACATTTTAAATTAATTTTGCTATGCCCTTTTTCGAGGTTAGTATACTGTGCCTCTGTCTAACAGTGACACAGAAGTGATACCCGGGGTAAACCTACGATCTCCCATCCACTCATCAAGATTCCTCTTGAAGAGACTCTGCCTAACCTGGACTGGGATTTTATTCCAGAGTGAAGGGAGCCTCTGGTTATGAATCTGTCCCTCCAGCATGTCCTATTTATTTCAGTGCTGAGGTTCAAGTCTCTCGAGCATGTAGCTCGATGGGATTTGGATTTTCTGAGGTGCAGCATGTCCGTTAATTCCGGTTTGGACATGGCTTTATACGTCAGGCACAGATCGCCTCTGAGCAGGCGGTATGCCACTGAGTAGAGCTGGAGTTTCTTTAACCGGGCAGCATATGGCATCTGTTTGAGCCCTTTGATCCTCTTGGTGAGGTACTTTTGGGGTCTTTCCAGTTGCTGCAGGTGTCTGGTAAGGTACATCCCAAAAGGGGCATTGTACTCAATTATGGGCCTGATGAGGGATGAGTAAAGAGGCATGATGACCTCCCCTGATCTAGATGTGAATCCCTTCATGATTAGGTGGGCTATATAAAATGTTTTTCTAACCACTTTGGCCACGTGGTTGTCAAATGAGAGATTGCTATCAACTTGGGTCCCCAGGTCCCTAATTACTTATTCTGTACTTCATGGATTACCACCTATGAGGTAATTTGTGGGTACTTTGTTTTTGCCAAAGGGGATGACTGTACACTTTTGGGCGTTTAGCTTGAGGCCAAGGCCCTGCCACCAGTTTTCTGTTTCTATGAAGCCCATTTGGAGGATGCTTGTGTCGGCTGGTGAGTCGATTATGGCGCCCAATTTGCAGTCATCTGCAAACTTGGTCAGCCACAGTCCTTCCATGTTGGCCTGTACTTCCTAGAAATATATACCGAACAAGAGAGGTCCCAGGACTGAGCCTTGTGGGATGCCACTTGTAACTGGTTTGGAGTCTGACATGGCTCCAGCAATTCTAACCATGTGGGTTCTGTCCTTGAGCCAGTTTGCAACCCATCTAGTTACACAGGGGTTTATATTTAAGCTGGTGAGCTTATCTATAATGCCCGAGTGGGGTATTGTATCGAAGGCTTTTGCGAGGTCCAGGTAGGCTGTTCCCCTCGTCAATGGCCTTGGTGACTGTTTCATAGAAATCAACCAGGTTTAAGAGGCAGGATCTGCCCTTAACAAAGCCAAACTGAGTAGGATCCAGTGTCTGTAGGTCCCCAATATCTTTATTTATGAGGTCCATGATGATCCTTTCCATAGCTTTGCAGACCAAGCTAGTCAGGCTTATGGGGCGATAGTTTCCAGGATCCATTGAGGCACCACCTTTGTGGAGAGGGACCATTGTTGCTGTACGCCACTCTTTGGGTACATATCCTGTAGTAAGGCTGAGATTAAACAGTGGTTTTATGTTTGGGTTTAGCTCTTCTTGGAGTTCATGTAGGACGCAGCCTGGGACACCGTCTGGTCCCACTGATGCTGTGTTTTTTGCTTTGGAGAGGGCGGCTCTTACCTGAGCATCTGAGATGTCAGGGGGGCAGCACTCTGCTGGGATAGATATTTGCCCTTTTGGTGGGGAGGGGGGGGAATTTACGCTGAACCTGTCAGCTAGGATGTTGGCAATGTCTGTGGGTTTGGTGTATTTTTTGTCATTTTGGACTAATTCTGAGCATATCTGGGAATTCCTACCCAGGTTCCTAACATAACTAAAGAAAGCCTTGTGATTATCCTTAGTGTCCTGTGCAATTTTCTCTCGAAGCTGGCCTTAGACGATTTTATGAGTGCCCGTAGTTTTTTGCTAATACTGATCAGAGATGCCTTCCCTTTTTGGGATTTTGCTCTATCATGTAGTAGCTTCCTCCTTCTATTGTATAGTTTGTTTATGGCTGGGGTCCACCAGACAGGACGTCTGCCTTTGGAGGATTGGGTCTTGGTTTTATTTGGGATTGCATGATCCATGCATTCCTGAAGGTGTTCATAGAATGCGTTTATAACGGATTCTGCGGTCTGAGCCATATTTTCCACAGGCCCGGGGGCTTTGAAGGATTCCACCTCGGTTTTGAGGAGTGTGAAATTTGCTTTAGAGAAGTTTTTCACTGTGGTTTTCTGGGCAGGGGGTGGGGTCGGGATGTGAATATCCAGTGAGATTAGTTTATGGTCTGATCTTACCAGTGAGGGATACACTTCTGGTCTGGACCATAGAGTCCCCATGTAGGTGATGATCAGGTCCAGTATGTTTTCCCCTCTTGTGGGAGTGGTAACAAGTTGTTCCATAGCATTTGAGTTTATAAATTCTAGGAACCTTTGGGCTAGGGTGTTGGAGCTAGAGTAATGCTCCCAGTCTATGTTTGGGTAGTTGAAGTCACCCAATATAATGGTGTTTGGAGAGACCTTCATATTTTCCAGTGTTCTCAGGAAGGCCGAGTGGGGTTCCTGGGTTTGGGAGGGTGGTCTGTAGCAGGCTATAAACTGGAAGGCAGTTTTACCCACTGTTAGTTGCACATGGATAGTCTCTGATGCTTCGTGCTGTGCCACCAACCTGGAGGTGTGGGTATCTTTGACGAATATTGATACTCCCCCTCCTTTTGTGGTTCGGTCCAAGTTTTGGGGCCAAAAAGCATGGTATGAGGTATAACCTGGTAGTGCTCGGCTGCTCTCGGGAGCCTTGAACCAGGTTTCTGTTACTGCACAGATATCGATGTTCTCCATGCTAAGGAGAGTTTTGAGTGCGTGCATCTTGAGGTTTAGATTTCTGGCGTTGCGCAACATTACTCTTGGTTTCTTATCCCTTGTGATACCTATGGCGGTGGGTTTGTCTTTTGAGCCTTGCCTAAAAAAGGCACTATGGGGGTAGCAAGAGCCTTTGCCAATATCCGAAAGCCCAGGGGTGACAGGTGCAAGCCGTCCCTAGCGAAGCATCGTGGCTTGTCGAGCATGTCATCCCAGGCTGACAGGCATTGGATCCCCTTTGAATGACACCAATACTTAAGCCAATTGTTGAAATTGATCATCTTGTCTTCATATTGTGGCATCATTCTTGGTGAAGGTAAGATGCTACTCAAGGTCAGGGTCATACCGGCCTGGGCTACATGCTCAGAGAGCTCCTCTATGTCTCTTTTCATGTAGTCCAGGAAGGTACGTCTCAGGTTATTCACACCAGCATGGACAATGACTGAGTCATATTTGTACTTGCCTTGGAGTGACCCGAGTGCTTGTGTTATGTGGTGGATCCTAGCGCCCGACAGGCAGCTCACCGTGACCTTCTCCTTGTTCAGCCTGGTGAGCGGGATGTCAGTGTGCCTGACGATAGAGTCACCTATTACAAGTGTATCAGGTGTGTTGTTTAGCCTTAAGGGCTGTGACTGTTCGGCACACTGGCTTTGTGAGCTATGTGTTGCACGGGTTTTGTTTTGGGGTAGCGGTTGCTTGGGTGTCTGCTTTGGAGGTCTCTGCTGCTGAGGCAGATTTTTATTTAGAGCCTCCGAGTATGTTTTTGTGTGTTTATGTGTTTGGTTTGCTGTTGTGGTAGGTCTATGTGAGAATGGAATTGTAGTGAGTGTGGTTTCCTTCTCCTCCTGACTGGTTACGCCAGTAGTTAGTTGATAGAGCTTAGCCTCCAGTTTGGCTATATGGTTGCATCTCTCACATGTGTTGGAATTTGTTGGGAGGAGGAGAGGGTTATCTGTGTACATGAGGCAGTTGTAACATTGCCTCAAGATTCCCAGATTCACCAGCTGGACCGGAGAGGAGATTGACAACTGACCTTTGGACATGCTAGAATAGTATTGGGAATTCCTTTATAATTGAAAAAAGGGCCAGTGGGGAACAAGGTACTCAAGGGGAGTTTGTGAGGGTGTAGTGCTTTTAATTTTTTAGTGCTGACTTAGTGAGCAAGTGCCAGGTAACTTAAATGCAATGTGTTACAGGTAACTTAAATGCAAAAACGACAAACAGTAACTTTCTTTCAAGTGAAACAAGGAAATAAGTACAGTAAGCAATGCAGATATCACTAGGGATCCACAGAAGCGCTGAAAAGCCGCGTTTTAGGTGGAATTAGCGTTTCAGGGAAATAACAAGCAAACAAACAACAAGCATACAAACAAAGCTAGATTCAGCAGGCCTGGATCTAGTCTATGCTACAGCAAACAAGGTGTACCAATTTCAGTAAGAAGCAGTTCAAATATGCAGGCACTATAAGCCTTTAACCAGAAATTCCCAGCTCAGAAGGGCAGAGTCCAGCCTCTCCTCCCACAAGAGTGCAGACCACGAACCTTCTTAATGTAAAATAACTGGCCTGAAGCCCATGTGCTTAAACTAGAACTAATACACTTTTAGAATAACAAAGACACTGAGCCCTCAATCAGCAGTTCCCAACTTAGAAGGATGTAAGCTACCTGTCCTGCCACCACAGTGCAGGCCACAAACCTTTCTAATGTAAAACAACTGGTCTGAAGCCCAAGTGCTTAATCCAAAAGACTTGGAATGATAGCTACACTTTAATCAAGTTACTACTAAGCAGTAATAAATACAATTGAATACTTGAAAGACTGCCTGGATTAGTGCTCAAGTTATACAAACAAAGCTAGATTCAGCAGGCCTGGATCGAGTCTATGCTACAGCAAACAAGGTGTACCAGTTTCAGTAAGTAGTAGTTCAAATATGCAGGCACTATAAGCCTTTAACCAGAAATTCCCAGCTCAGAAGGGCAGAGTCCAGCCTCTCCTTCCACAAGAGTGCAGACCACGAACCCTCTTAATGTAAAATAACTGCCCTGAAGTCCAAGTGCTTAAACCAGAATTAATACACTTTTAGAATAACAGACACTGAGCCCTCAATCAGCAGTTCCCAACTTAGAAGGATGTAAGCTACCTGTTCTGCCACTACAGTGCAGACCACAAACCTTCTTAATGTAAAACAACTGGTCTGAAGTCCAAGTGCTTAAACTAAAAGGCTTAGAATGAGTTACACCAAGCAGTAATAAATACAATTGAGTACTTTTAAGATGACACAAAAGCAAAATAAAGTAGGAAGAAACACAAATACAGTAAAAGCAGATAAAAAAATTAAGTGGAAAGAGAGAAAGGAAAGAGGGAAAGGAGTAGCAGAAACTAAGCTGATTGGCCTTCTCAAATGTTCTCCCTGTACTGGGTAGAATGAGGTAATGACACTAGACTGGGAGGAGGGTCCTAGATCAAATTTACACTAGGGGCGGGCAACTGCAAAGCCACCAACTATAACAAACTGCAGAAATGTTTCTCACAGCTGAAAAGCAGCAGTGAGTCTTTAAATGAAAGTTTTAAACAGCTAAAGGAGCCTCTAGGAAAAAAGAGTTTAACTGCAACAAGTTATCAGAAACAAACAACCCAACAGATGCTTAATAAAAGTGGACAATTTCCAGTTAATACCTCACACACAGTGAAACTAGCTAGAAAATACACAGTACACAAAGTGCTATAAATAACAAAGAAATAAAAAACAAAATAAACAAAAAACAGGATACTTAATGTTATATATTAAAGCTCCAAGTTTCCTCAGTGTCTTTCCTTCGATCAGCTCAGTGTGAATTATATAAACAGTGCATACAGAGATTATACATCCCTCGTACTGAAGGAGGTATAAGCCTCCTCAAAACTGAGTACATTTATACATCTGAAGTTTTGAGGCTGCATACCTATTTGCTGACTTTATTAGTTCCTAACACAGTGAAAGTTCTAAAGCATGAAGGCAGAAATTCTAATATGACATATTTGCTCGGTTTAGCAGAAGCATTTCAGAACAAAGCAGGAATAGAAATCAAATCAGAAGTACCAAAAAATTAGACAGCAAAGGAGTGTGCCAATAACCAAAAGAAATACATTTTTAAAAAAAAAGGATTCGATGAGAGGGAAAACAATTGGAACATCTATAAATACAGTGGTAAGTATTGATATCTTCTGAAATAACCTCATGTTAACTGGGTATTGACTCAAGAATGGTTAAGGACAGATGGGCTGAAAACAGAAGATGAAAGGCTAATAACTGCTAAGCACAACAGTGGACTAGATATAGGTTGGTTTACAAAGTCAATAGAACAAGTAGAAGAAACAGATAGCGTAGATTCTGCAAAACAGAAGTGGAAACAGTTGCACATCTCATTCCTGGGCATGATACATTCATGGACGAGGGTCGGCACACACTGTGGCAAGACTGTAGCACTGGGGATTGTGCAAACACTACATTTTAGAAGTAGCTGAGAAGCTTTGAAAACATGAACCACAAAGCATTATAGAGAATGATAAAGTTTACATCATATGGGACCATCCATTGCCAACAGTTAAAAAATAGATGCAGGTAAACCAAATATAGTAGTTCAAAAACAAAGACAAAAAAGCCTTGATCATTGAAATTGCTACACCCAGTGATTACAGTATCTCATGTACACAGAAAAACAAAGTCATAAAATACCAGGATTTGTAAGCAGAAACTAGAGCAATATGAAATAAAGATACTCAGACAGTTTCAATGGTAGGAGCAACAAGAATAATGAAAACAAACTTACCATGGGACTTAAATACATATTACAAGTAACCCCATATGAACTGCAGGGGAAGGCAATTCTTGGCACATTACAGCTGCTGAGAGGAGCACTCTTGGCTAACATCAAAGACTGAAACAATACTAAATTCCCTTTGCCAGAAAATGTGGGTGCGCTAATGGCTATAACTAAGAAAATGATTATTTTGAACTGAGACACAGGATCTGAATTGCTACACATTGTAAGGTCTTAAGTGTAATTCTATTGGCTGCCAAAAAAAAAGCAAATACTAGAAAACTGAAATCAAAGTCTAAATCAACTGTATTTGAAGTATTGAATATTATTTGAGAGAACTGGAAGAGGGATCTTTAAAAAAGAGAAAGGGCAAATTGCATATAAATAAATAGAAATTTGGGAACAACACACACAGAATAATGTTCAAGAAGTGAGGTTTAAGGAAATGCCGGTTTTCAGCAAATTATGTAATGTTAGGCTGTTGATAGTTGGAAAGAAAGAAAAGATATTGATGTATAATGTATGTAAATGGAAAGAAAATGTTAACACAGTTTGTTTTCTTTTCTGTTAATGTAAGTTTGCTCATGTCTTAGGTGATAATTAAAGGTGTTAAATAAGATTGAAACAATACTAATTTCATGAACTCTAATCATATCCTGACTTAGGAATGGGTTTATTCCCATTATGGTATAACAATCCTAAAATACTTGGAGAAATTAAACCTGTAGTCTGGCTGGGGAGGCATGAGAATTCATTGATACCATGTACCCCAGAATCCTGAGAAATTGCATGGTTTTTGACTGGAGAAACTCCGAAAGAAAGTACAATTGTCTAAGATGCACTTCTCCACAATAGATTTTCAAATTCCTTATCGATACAGTATTTGTTAGGCTATATGGGTTGTGTTTTGCTTCCAAAAGCTCTGGCTCTCTCACACTTCCACTCTGACTGTTGAGTTGTGAGCCGTGAGAAGGGAAAATCAACAGTCAGTGTGGAAAATCTTCAGAACTTTCATACCCAAAAGTTAATAATGTACTTATCCTGAACTATAAAAACAAGAAACATTTCTGAACAATAGCTATGTACAATTAATAAAAGATGGAGGTAGGTGAGACTAATGTCGGCTTCTACTGTTATGAGGAAATTTACACAACTATACTATGTTCAGCATTTCCACTACTGCAGTAGCCTTTAGGCTGTGTGTGTTGATTACCAAAGCCTATCCAACCTAGAAAGAGGAAGGATATACCCATATATATATATATTCATTTATTCTCCAGAAAGCTCCTGGAGAATGGTGCTAGCAAACCCAGTCCTGGCTCTAGAAAAAGAATCCAGTTTATAATGCCTTGTAAATGTATGCACACAGGATAACATAGCTACCTCTAAAATACCTCTAGAGTCCACTCATTTCCAATATGTCATTGAAGGAGACAAGGCCCTGGCAGAGTAAGGCTAGATACTACCTGCAACTAGTTCACAGTGGTGGGCATATCAAAAGGCAACAGCAGAGAACAATCAGCTGGAAACAGTCAGTTCTGACATGGGCTGTACTTTCTTTGTCCCAGCATAAGAAATAAACAGCTGATCAGCTTTCCTAAAGGACTTGGTTCTGTCAAGATAGCACTTGACCCGCCTATAAATGTCCATAATATGTAAAATCCTCCCTGGTTGTGAAGTTCAGGACAGAACACTGACAGAATTATGGCTTGATTAAGAGTGAACTCAAACAACACTGGGAGGAATTTGTTCTTAATTACACCCTATCCCTATGGAAGATCAGACATTGTTCACCCACACTGACGGCTTGCAACTCAGACACTCTTCTTGCAAATGTCAGAGAAATAAGAACAGTCTTCCATGTAAGTAACCTTAAGCCTGCTTGATGTGCAGGTTCAGTTGGAGACATGTTAACTTTTCCAGCACAAAGTTAAGATCCCAAGAAGGAGTAATCTGTTTATGAGGAGGTCTGAGGTATAATACTCATTTCAAAAACAGTTTTAACAAAAACATTAAAGAATGTAGAGGATCAATGGGCAGTCACGTTGAAATGGCCACAAGGTGTACCTTGACAGAGGAATACAAAAGGCCAGACACTAGTAACATACACAGATATTTGAGAACCAGTGGCACATAATCTCTAATATGGCCCTGGTTATTGGCAAGGCACCAGATAGAAAATATTTTCCTGTTGCCCATATAAGATTTTTAGTAGCAGGTTTTCTTGCCACCTTTGGTATTTGCTCCACTTCCTCTGAAAAGAGATGCCTAAAAGGTATTACAATTGAATCATCCAGCCAGTTAGTTGAAGAGGTTTGCATTTGAGGTGTATCCAACTTCCCCGTCTTGTGTAAGGAGTCCAGTTTGTGACAAAGGTCGTGGTAACTGACCTTGGCCAATTCCATCAGAAGAAAGAACCAATTCTGACTGGACTAAATACCACAATTATTTTTGGAGAGTCCTTCTAAATCTCTAAATTTACTCTGGATATCTGTAGAAAAGGTCAAAATGTATAAAGGAACATTCCCATCTATGGGAATGAATATCCTTGTGTTTTTCAGGTTTGACTGCAAAGACTCCTGGAAGAAAATGTGTTGAGTTGTCTGTCTGGAAAGTAGGCAAACAGATCTAATTGAGGTGTGCGCAACAATTCCTAGAAGACCTCCTTGCTCAGTTTCCATTTGTGACAGTCTCTCCTGGTCCTGCTCAGCTTGTCTGCCACTATGTTTTGCTCTGACTGTAGATTGCTTCAGGGGATAATGAGCGCTGAACAGCTACAGCTCAAGCCATCGCTGCCAGCTTGCACAGAGGGTACAATATTTATTAAATTATCACTTAAGATATAGGTAAACAAACATTAATAGAAAAAGAAAAGAAAGCATATTAAATTTTTTTTCCCATTTACAAACATTTTGCATATATGTTTTCTTTTTTTGAAAGCTGCCATTCTTCTAACATTACATAAATTGCTCAACTCCTTTCATCCCTTAAATCTCACTCCCCTCCTGAACATTTTTCTGCATGTATTGTTCCCACAAATTCCATTTAAGTCCATGTAGTCTGCAAACTCCCCTTTCTAAAGAACCCATTTCAAGTTCTTTTATCTTTTTTACAATATTCATTGGTTTACATTTTGATTTCCATTTTTAGTAACAGCTTTTTTTGACTACCTATAACATCAAACTTAAAAGCTTACTATGTGTAGGCAACTCAGATCATTTGTCCCATCTCAAAAGAATATTTTACTTAGTTACAGCTGTTTTTCTCCCTCAATACTTCTGACAGGCTACACTGCAGGGAATTTTCACAATCTGCCAACTTATTACACTCCTAAAAACAAGTTCCCAGTTACCCATTTCTTTACCACCATACTTCAACATTTGCTCTCTACCTGAGGGAAAATTCTTTGAAGTTTGCTTGAGGTATAAAAATACCTATGCAAATGCTTCCTAACAAAAAACATAAACCTTTTGGACTTTGTTGCATATTTGGAAGCTATACATATGTATTCCCATTATTCCCCTTGAAAAATGCTGTTCCAGTCTCTCTTCCCAATCGTTCCTAGCCTCCTCTAATTGATTTTTAAAGTTATTATGAAATATTTTATATTCCCTTTTTAACATCAGCTTCTGTTCTAGATTCAACTAAAAACTGTACCACAGCAGGTCTAGTATTTAAGATTCCCCTATTCCCATTCTATATGCCCATTTTCCTATATCAATATGTGGTAGAGAAGGAAGTCCCTAAGCTGCAGTCCAAAATTCTTCTTGGTGTCATCCACTCTATTTTCTCCCAACATTGAGGTTCCTTTGTCAGTTTTCTACAGTAAATACCAGCCCCATCTTGCCTATTTTCTGTGTCCCTACTTGCAGTGATCCCCATTAGCAAAATCTCATTTTGCAACATTGGCTTAGTTTTTGTAATATTTTCTGCAACTTTATGAATGTAATATTCTGTATGGTTGTAATTATTCTCTTTAAGGATCTAAATCTAAAATCCCTTTCTTTCCTTATTTCTTGAACCCCCTGCTTCATCTCCCTTTCACCTTGAATTGTAACCATAGGCTTGTGTTACATACATTAGCCTTAACTGCACAGTTCTAAAATATCTCTTCAAATCAGGTAATCCTAAACCACTTTGTTCTGTTGGGAGGATCAACTTATCCCATTTAAGTTTTGCACTCTTCCCCTCCCAGATACATTCCTTCAACTCTTTATTAATGTCCATAACTCCTCTGGTTGATAAAAACATTGTACATTAATGTGAAGGGACTAAAATCAATTACACACCTTGTATCTTATTATCCACATCCATAAACAAGAGCTTCCAGTTTTTTCAGTTTTTGTTTTATGTTTTTAATCTCTTCCCACATATCCATAGCTGCCATAACAGAAGCCATTTTCATCCATACTCCTAAATACTTCAACTTATTGTGTCTTACACCAGTTTGTGTGTGGGTATATTTAATTTTATACCCCCAAAAAATTTGGAACCATCTTAAAATGTTCCACAACACAGAGATGCCTTTTTCTGGCTTTATCAAGTAAAAAATAGTATCACCTGCAAATAAAGCCAACTTTTCTTTATTACTATACCATTTATATTTTGAATTTCTGAGACCCTTATTTTGTTTGCTAATAGCTGAAAATATAAAGCAAATAAATAATCCCTACCTTGTCAATCAGTTCAAACACAAACTTATCAGAGATGAAACCTCCTTTTTAATTCTTGCCTCCGATCCTTCATGTAATTCTCCTAATTAACATTATTATTATTTTATCATGAAATTCTTCCATTAACCTACTCAAAAAATTCCAGCTTACTCTGTTGATTGCTACCTCCTTGCTTGTTGATAAACCACATCATTATGGTGTCTGTAATTGAAATGGATCACATCCAACATTTCTTTGAGATGTGTGTGCTTTGGTCAGAATGAGGAATCCCACAGGCCTTGCACCTTTTCTTGCATAGAAACTGCCCCCCCCCCCCAGTGAATTCCGAGATGTCTATAGGTACAGATCAACTTGAAGGTAGTGGAAAAAAAGAAAAGACCTGAATTTGCTTGTACCTATTATCTCCACTAGTGCAATTCCTTTTTTATTTTCCCCCCCAAAGCCCAAGACTAGTATCTGAAATTCAAGTGGATGGAAACATCGGATGACTTTTACAAACCACTGAATCTCTCTCATGTGTAATCTGGCAAGAGGAATCATGAGAATCCCAGATCTCATGAACCACAGAATCCTGATAAACACTCTGGCTGAAGTCTGTGACTACAATGAGAAGCTCAGGAAAATTTCCAAATAAAAATCCACCTTTTAATGCAGAGTGTCTATAAGCAATTCGAGAAATAAAATCCTGAATGACAGTGTCAAGAAGGATTTCTGAGTATTTATCTGGAACCCCAAAATGGACAGAAGAGTTGAAACACATAGTAACTCTTGATATCTGGGAAAATGACTCTGCAAAGATATGTATATTGTTTACAAAATGTGTAGCTCCAATCATGGCTCATTTTAGATTGAATGTCATTGACATACTTCCTTATTTATACACCACTGGAGTAGTAGAAAACCTAAACGCTAATGCAGAGAAAAATGTAGGCATTTCCTGAAGCCTTTGGCTAAGGGAATGTAATGGTATGCATCTTCGAGATCCAATGTCATCATAAAGCTGCCATGGGGAATGAGAGGTAACAGACTGAAAGGTCAGCATCTTGAAATTTGGAACTTTCACACACAGACTTGAGAAAAGATCTAGAACTGGTCTTCAAGAAGAGACTTTCTTTGGTACCAGAAACATTCTGCAATACAACACTTTCCCCTTTGATTTAATGGCACTGGTCATACAACTCCTAGGTTGAGTAAGTGCTGAAGAACCTGAGGGAAAAAAACTGTTTGGAGTCAAAGGGTGGAGAGAAACTCCCAGGAAAGGGTATATTTGCATCTAGTGCCAACTTTATTATTCCTGAAACACCTTTCTCTCCAAGAGTCTGTCACAATCTGCTGCCAAAGGAACAGATTTTGAGAGAGAGTGACAGGAGGAGGGAAGGAATGCTTGTATAGTTGTTCTGTAGTTGTAGAATGTCCCTGTTTAGGAAATGATTCTTTTTTCTTGTTCTCCTCCTACCACCTCTTTTTATTTCCTTGTTTGGCGTGAAAAGGCAGGGATTTGTTTGTTTTGTTTCTTAGATGTGAAAGAGGATCTGGGAGATTTATTAAGGGGTAAGCCCTAAAAACTTGAAGGGGGGTTGTCTAAAAAATCTTGGAAACTTCCTGAACTGATTTCCCTTTCTCTCTCCTGACCTGAGAAGCATATGGGCCAAATAAAGCCTTCTTGTCAAAAGTTGAATTCAAAATTTCAGACTTTACTTTATCAGATAACTTGATTACGTACCTAGACATACCTCCTCAAAACAGTAGTGGATACACAGGCCCTAGACATAGTATTTGCACAATCACGCATACTCCTTAAGGCATTTTTAGATAATGGGGAAATGTTGGAAATAATAGGATTAAGACAGGCACTACCTTCAGTGGGAAGAGTGATAGCTAGTTCTCTCAAACTGTCTATACAAAAATACACACACATTGATCTGTCAAATAATTCTATACACCAAAGTGAAAGAAGAAAACAAACTCCCTTACCATATCTGCTCAATACCCCCCCACACACATACACACACTTGTCCAGAGTGGAAGGGTTGGAAGACACTAGAATCCAGATCCCTGCCGACAAAGATATAGAAATAGCTGCAGGGTCATACATAATGTGAGAAAATAAAGGCTTGCTAGTTTTAGAAACTTTGTAAAGCCTATCTGTTTTCTTCATGACTGAAGATTGTGAATCAAGGTTGTTACAAATATTATATACATTCTCCAAAACTGGCACTAAAGGAAGAATAGGCATAGCATGTGGCATATCCACTTGTAGAATATTATATCTCCTATTTTCCTCCAAAGGAGGTTATGAAAACCACATTTCCTCAGTACTTAGATATGGGCTTGAGAATCTGCATGAGACTAAGCTCTGCCCATGTCTAATTTGACATGTCTTCCAAAGGAATGTTTTCACTGACCTGATTACTACGTACTGTATTGTGTGTAACAGGACTGACTGACCATAATTTCTTGGCTAAAGTAAGAAAATCTTTTTTATAGACACCATGTCTTCTAATGAAAAATATTTAACCTTTTGCTTTTCTTACAAGTATCCCTGAAGACTGACTAGCAGAAGTACTTTCTGCTCCACCAAAATATCTTTTCCCTTAGCCACATCCAGCAGCATTCCGTGTCATGTCTCAGTGCCCCAGTAAACATGTTTTACCATGCCTAGTTTGGAGACTGGAACAGCCAAAAGGGATGTAGCTAGCCACCGGTTCATGGTGGCAGAGAGGAATACACTATATATGTTCACAGTGTTTACTAGGCTAATGACCACTGGAGCCTTTTTAAGCCTAGCCATGCATCTCAAAATCTTTGACAAGTTCTGTTACCCTTGGCAAGTGTAAGCATGGCTTGGGAGATGAACCATTTACAGGCTGCCTGTGTCCATTAGAGACATGGGTGCCAAACCAAGGATGAATTCCCTTATCCTCATCAAACTGTTCAAGTTAAACTTGAATTGGGTTAGGGTGGAAGTCTGTTTCATACAGATGAGGAGCCTGTTTCACAGAAGGGGGTAGTCTCTCGGATATATACCAGTCTCTCCAGCAGGTCATATTTATATCATAGGCAAAGGCTAAGTCTTCAGAATATGCAATTCTGGCGCTGTTTGTTTTGCGACAATGCATGAGGTCCATCAAGGTGGAGTCTAACACTGCCTTGTATGCCAGGCATAGAGCTCCCCTCAACAGTCTGTAGTAGACAGAATACAGGGATAGGTCTTTGAGGTGGTCTGCATAAGGCATGTTACACACACCCTGTATTCTTTTAATGAGGAACCTCTGTGGACATTCCAGTTGTTGGATGTGTCTAGTTAGGTACATACCAGATGCGGCATTGTACTTGATAGGTTTGATGAATGTTGAATACAGTGGACAATTACCTCCTTCGAACTAGATGTTATACCTTTGTTTAAAAGTTGCACAACATAGAATGATTTCCTCATTACTGTGGACACGTGATGGTCAAAAGCTACATTACTATACAAGTGTGTCCCCAAGTCCCTGACTATTGGGTCGAAACTTAGGGGTGTGTTGTCAATATGATAGTTACCAGGGGTGGAGAAATTCCCAAAGGATGCTATTACGCATTTAGTTTCAGTCCAAGACTCTGACACAAGTTATTTGACTGTGTCAGCCCTCCCTGTAGAACATTAATGACAGTGGGGGATTCTATGACTGCTCCTAATTTGCAGCCATCTGAAAATCTGGTCAGCCAGAGGCCCTTGACATTGGCCTTGACTTCAGAGAAGTAAAAGCCAACAAAGAGCAGTCCAACAGCCTCTTCTTTGTAAAGGTGGACTCTCCAGTTTTAACTTCCCCGAGCCCCATCTTTAAGCCAGCTGGCAATCCACCTGGTGACATAAGGGTTTATAACTAACCTCTTTAGTTTGTCAACAATGACCTAGTGGGGTCCTGTGTCAAATGCCTTTGCCATGTCAAGGTAGGCAGTGTGAACTGCTTTGCCCTCATCCATTGCTTTGGTGACCTCCTCAAAGAAATCTACCAGGCTGACTAGGCATGACTTGCTCTTTACAAAACAAAATTGGTTTGGAACCAGTGTCTGGAGGTTTCCTAAGTCATTATTGATCATTTCCATAATTCTTTCTACAGCTTTGCATTTGAAACTAGTGAAACTTATGGTTCTGTAGATTCCAGGACCTGTAGATGGTCCAACTTTGTGCAGAGGGATGACTGTTGCTGTTCTCCGTTCGTTAGGCATGAAGCCTGTTTGGAGGCTATAGTTAAATAGTGATTTCAGTGGGCATGAAAGTCATATTTCATGTTATTCAGAATGCATCCAGGGATATTGTCTGGGCCCATCGATGTAATGTTCTTGGCCATAGACAGAAAATTGCGGTAGATCATATCATCATTAGATCATATTTTTTAAAGGGGAGGTTGAGGTGGAGAGATGGATACAGCTAGACCTGAATCTGTCTGCCAGTAGGTTTGCTACATCTTCTGGTTCAGTATAGGTAGCTCCATTAACAATAGGCTGTGCACACAATTGTGTGTTGAATTTGAGATTGCAGATATAGCCAAAGAATGCCTTGTTGTTGTCCTTGGCCTGGGAGCCCAAATGTACCCTTGCTGAATTACCATCAAAATCCAGCGGTCTGAGCAATCTGATACCACAAGGGGAGGAGAAGTCTCAGAGACATAGAAAGGTTGCCAGTTGGGGGGGCAGGTGAAGAGTCAGAAGATGCAAGGAGATGCAACCTCTGATGACCTCCAAACTGGGACAGTCTGATAAACTCTCATGGATTCTGGGGTAGGCCTCAGCTGGAGGACTGTAGAATGCATGATTCTACACATCACCTCTGCCTTTAGGGCAGAGTTTGTTCTGGAAACATTTACCACCACACTGGTTTCTACTGGAATGTTTCTCGAATGGAAGCTGCTGACCTTTTTTAAACCAAAATTGCATGCAATCCTCTGTCAAATTGCCCTGTGAGTAGTGGAAAACTTCATGTCACTATTAGAGAGCAATAGCTATTTTCTGTTTACTCTTATGCAGTTTCTCTTGGAAAGTGCATACCCTTCGTTCAAGCATCTCAGAGCATCTTCCTTTTCAGTTTATCCATCTGCAGTTTTACCCTTCCCTCCATGGACCAAAAAGAATAGAATCACGAAAGGGGTCATTGGCGAATGATGCCTTAACGTTTTCATCAACATTGCAATGCCTGAGCCAGACATGTTGAGTTATAAGAATACCCACCCTTTCTGCTCCATCAACTGCACTATACAGGAATAGCGTGGACAAATTAGCTACAGTTGCCACCGATGTCATATGGAATTCCAGCTTAATACACAAATGTCCACATGGCATCTCATTTAGTGTGTCAAATGCCTGTTCCACCTGGGCATACTGAAAGGGAGTCACACAAGTCTGGTAGTTAACAACAAAAAGAGAAAAGAAGATACACAAGGCAGAAACCGACTTCCCAAATCAGTCTAATGCCTGTGACTCTCTTCTCAGAAGGGAGAGGAATGAGCGATTGATCTCTAAGAGTACCAGCCACTAAAATGGAATCGGCTAGTGAACATTCACCATTCTTACGAGGCTCAAATACCCCACTCAGTCTTCGGGATATAGTAGCCACTACTACACTACAACAGATTACTGACAAGCCCTCTGCATGACAAGAACACCATCTTGTTGGCTGGAAGGACCACCAGTGAGGTAGACAAAGAAGAATATAAAGCCTCCTGCATGATAACTTATTTTGGGAAGACAGGGTCAACTGGCCAAGACCTTCAGTGATGCATCAATGTGATCTCTGAATTTTAGAAATTCTCCCTCATCCATATCTGGAGAGGGGTGGTCAGATACTTCCTCTTACATGAATTCATAATGAGGACATTCAAAGACTTGCTTGAATAGAGGGAGAACATAAACTAGATATCTCCTGCCTATTTCTGTATAAAAGTGTTCTGCCTCTATGAAGAGAACATGAAAAGGCCAAGGTGTCACATATGCGGCTATCACAAGGTGGAGTTGACAATGATGCAGACTTTTAGAAAGATGAACCAGCAAAAACATGTATCTGGAGCATTTCTCCCCAGGCCTCCGCTGGAAACAGGCTCTGTTGAAACTAGTCGGACTATCCCGGTCAACAAATGTTAAATAAATAAATAAAATAATGTTGATTTTGAGCAGTCTCCAATCACTCAGAGGCTGACATGTAAGGTCCCAGTGCCAGAAGAAATTGTGATGTAGCAGGAGTCAACAGTGAAAAGCTGAGTGTGGAGTCTGCCAGCCCAAACCAAGATATTGACAGAGACATCAGTACCAATGACAGCTTCAGCCACAAAGACTCAAATGCCAACATTGCTTAGAATGGTCTCAAGACTGGCAAAGATGGACTGGTGCTGTAAACCTTGGGCCTAGAAGAACAGATCATCAACATGGCCACTGGGATGTAAGAGAAGAATGTCAGCAAAGAAGTAACTGTTATCATAACTGACCTAAAGAACTGCAGATGAACCATCAGATCATCTAGCACTGAGATGGGGCATAATTCAGCAGAAAATTGAAGTTATGTACTCACCATAACATTCCATCTGAGTAGTTCTACTTCATTTGTCTTCAACCTGTGGGCATCGGATTCGACCTGGCAAATTTACTAGCATCTGCTCTGAGCTCCAAGCTCCTTCCCTTACCCATAATACACCTCCACTACCTTCCAACCCCCAAATCGAGTTTGCTGAACCTTATACTCCTAACCTGACCTGAAAAAATACTTGTGACCTATAACTGCAGCCCGTAGGCTGTTCATATGCCAAGGTCTGAGGGAAGGAGGGAGGGACGACTGAAGACAAATTAAGTAGAACTACTCAGATGGAATGTTATGGTGAGTACATAACTTCTTTATCTGACTTCATTTGGTCTTCAACCTGTGGGACAGAGTCCCCAGCTACTAAACTCCTGGGAGGCCCGCATGGAAGGATATTCTGGAGCACTGAGGAACCAAGTGAAATCCAATTTGTAATGAGAAATAAATGTATGAAATGAGGACCAAATAGCTGCAGAATAAATATCCTCCAAAGACACTCTAGACCAAAAGGCCGCAGATGCAGACATCGATCTAGTGGAATGAGCTCTCACCTGACCTGGAGGAGACATGCCTCTGTCCTTATAGACCTGAAGGATACATGAAGAAATCCATCTAACAATAGTGACCTTGGAGATTGTATCCTTCTATAAACCTTTTTGGGGAAACCTAACAGCTGATCAGATTTACGGAAATTTTTTGTCCTGTGTAAATAGAATCGTAGCTGTCTATGAACACCCAGCAGGTGGAGTTTGCATTCCATCTTGTTAGCAAAATTAGGAATGAACACAGGCAAATTGATGGTCTGATTGATACTGACTGGTGATGGCACCTTAGGAAGAAAGGATGGATTGGTCCGAAGGGAAGCCCCATCTTTGTGAAAAATCATGTAAGGAACTTTGATGGACAAGGCCTGCAGTTCTGAAACCCTTTTGGTAGAGGTAATAGCCACCAGAAAAGCTGTTTTCCAAGATAAATATTTCATATCTGCTGTTGCAGCAGGTTTGAAAGGCAGAGCAACCAAAGCTTGAAGAACCACAGTAAGGTCCCATGGGGGAACAGGATCCTTGACCGGGGAGGGGGGGGGGGGTGTAACAAAAAGGTGCCTTTAGTAAAGGCTTTACACAGTCTGGAGAAGGCTAGAGAGGCAGAATTCTCACCCACATGAAAATGAGAAATGGCAGCCAACTGAACCTCAACAGTAGAAGAACTAGCTCCATGTTGAAAAAATATCAGCTAGAAAATAGAGAATAGTGGAAATAGGAGCCGTGAAGGGGTCTAAACTCCTTTGAGATGCCCAAAGGGAAAAATGTTTCCACTTACTGCGATAAACCTTCCTGGTCGAAAACGTATGAGCAGCCACCAAAATAAACCTAACTAAGGAGGGTAATCCAGGAGTCCTAGCAATCACGGGAACCGGAGCAGCCAAGCTGTGAGCTTCAAACTGTCCAGATTCAGATGAGGAACCCCCGAAGGGTGTGAAATCAGATCCTGAATGGGATCCAAGATCCAAGGCGGAGCCAGAAGGTGAGACCAAAGAAAGGTAAACCATATCCAGCGAGGCCAAAACGGGGGCAATGAGGATCACTTTGCTCCCCAGTTAACGAGCGTTCTGTAGAAACCTCGGAATAAGAGGTACTGGAGTGTAAGCATACAGAAGACTGGGAGGCCAAACATGAACTATAGCATCTCTGGGGGACTCCGCTGGCAGTGGGTTCAGAGGGAAAAACTCGCTGCACTTAATGTTGGAAGGAGTTGCGAAGAGATCGCAACAAGGTTGACCCCACTCGCGGAAGATCTGTTCCGTTACTGAAAGATTCAGAGACCACTCATAAGGCATCAGAATAGTCCGACTTAGCCTGTCCGCTAGGATGTTGGACTGTCCCCGAATATGCAGTGCGATGAGAAAATGACCGGTGGAGATCGCCCATTCCCACACTCTCATGGCCTTGCGACAAAGGGGGTAAGATCTGGTCCCTCCCTGTTTGTTGATATACCGGACCACTGACATGTTGTCTAACTGAATTGCAATCATTCCCAGAGGAAGAGAGGCATGAAGGGCCTGCAATGCCAGAAGGACCGTCCTCATCTTTAGGACATTTTTGTGCAAGCTGGTCTCTACAGGGGACCACAGGACTTGGACTGTCCTACCCGTGGTCACCGGGGCTGGAACAAGGTCGTCCCTCCAAAATGTCCAGAGAACACATCCACATATGACGGACGACTGACAGACTCGACTGAGTTGAATTCGATATGCCAATGGCAGTTTCAACAGGGACCATTGTACAGCTAGAGTCCACTGTAGAATTCTCATGTGTAACCGGGCACACAGAAGAAGTGTTATGGTCGCTGCCATAGAGCCTAAGGCCCTCAACACCAATTCTGCCTTTGGGAGATGAGAATGGTAACTCAGGGAGACATGCATCCTCAGGTTTTGCACTCTCTCTGAGGTCAGGAAGATTTTGCACTGTAAAGTATCTATCCTTGCTTCAGTGTAGTCTATCACCTGTACAGGATCTATGAGTGATTTGGATGCATTGATTGTGATCCCCAAACCCAAGGCAAGGATCAGGTTTGGGAGAGTAGATGGCTGATTGGGATCCCCAAATGCAGGGCAAGGATCAGGTTTGGGAGAGTAGATGCCTGGTGGGAGCAGTGAGGAGCCAATTGTCCAGGTACGGATAGACCTGAATCCCCTGAAGCCTCAGGTGAGCCGCTACCACTGTCATCACTTTGGTTAACACTCTGGGGGCTGTGGTGAGACCAAAGGTTAGGGCTCAAAACTGGTAATGATGGACTCCTAGCTGGAAGCGAAGGAACCTCCTGGAGCTTCTGTGCATCCTTATTTGATAGTAAGCATCTTAGAGGTCTAACAAGCACATCCAGTCGCTCTCTTGCAGGTACGGCATGATGGACTGTAGTGTGACCATCCGGAACTTCTCTTTGGCAACTGACAGGTTCAGGGTAGAATGATCCAGAATGGGCATTAAGTCCCCCGTTTTCTTTGGCGCCAAAAACAACCTGGAGTAGAAGTCCGATCCGGACTGATCTGGGGGACGGTTTCAATGGCTCATTTTTCTAGCAGCTTGGAAATTTCCTGTGCTGTTGCCGCCCTGTGCGTGGGTGGTACATCCGGGAGATGTTTGGGAGATTTGGGGGGACCCACAAAGGGGATAGAGTATCCTCTGGATATGATCTGAAGCACTCAGCGGTCTGATGTTATGGACTCCCATACCACTAGGTGCAAGGACAATTGTCCCCTGACTGCCTCCAGAGTAGAGCTGTGGGGCCACCTCTCAGGGTTGCTGCCCGTGTCTGTGCGAGAAAGGTTCGAGACCCAACATTCCTCGGACTCCCTCTGGCTTTGGGCCGGTGTCCATTCTGTCCTACTCTTCCTCTGGGGTAAGAAGAGCCCTGAGTGTCCCGGGAATACTGTGACTTCTGGAACCACATCTTCTTTTGCCCTCTCTGGTTCCGGGAAAAGGACCTTTGAAGGTTTGAGAAGCAGATCCTGACTGCAGACAGTGTCTTCCCATCCTTCTCACTCTGGACTAACGTCTCTTTGACAGTCTTACCAAAGAGAGTAGAGCCATCATAAGGGGCATTGGCAAAGTACACCTTGAAAAGTTCCAAAAATTGACATAATCTGAGACAGGTGTTGCACCTCATGGACATGTCAGACCCATCCACCCTAGCTGCTCCTTCAGTAGCATGTGAAAGGAGTGGCATTGGCATGTTGGCGACTGCTTTCAAAGTGGCCATCCTCACGGAGAACGAGACCCTGTCCTCTTGTGACATGGACTTAGGGGGAGACTGCTCCAGCTCCTTTACCAGGTCGCATTGGAGTCTGGTGACATGGGCCAGGTAGTTGAGCACCCTAATAGAAAAGGTAGCTGAAGTGTAAACCCACTTCCCTAGGCGGTCCATCACCTGCAACTCTCAGTCAGGAGGATGAACTGAGGAACTCTCCTGGGCAAGTTCTTTCTTTGTGGCTGCTGCTACCACCATAGCGTCTACAGGGGGAGCCCTTGTTCCATGCTGGCCTATCCGTGGGAGGACTCAAAATTTTGTCAGGCCTTTTTGAAATTGGTTCACCAAAGGATCCGGGGGAGGGGACACCCAGGAAGTAGATGGGCCTGTGCCAAAAGCCTCCAGGTACACAGAGTCGTCAGCAGAAGGTTTAGGGGCAGACCAACCTCCCCATTGGCGTAGGATTTCCATGATGTCTCCAAAGGACACATCCTCGGGAGGTGACCTAGGGGAACCTTCTCCATCATCCAAGTCTGTATCCTTGGTGAGGGACTAGGGGGAGTCCAAGTGCCTTCTCTTGCACATATGGTTGTGAGGCACCTCTCCGGTGGGGCTCTCCGGGGGGAACTCACAAGCCACTTATTCCTCAGGGGGAACCGTTTAGGGTTCCTCAAGCACAGGCTGTCCCTCTGGTGAAATGATAGGGGACGTAGAAAGAGCCAAGGGGGTCTGGGTGGAGTCCGAGGGAACAGTCAGGGGTCTCGATCCAGCGGAGAGAACCCTTTCTACCACAAATGCCGAAGGACAGCGAACCTCCTGAAAAACCAATAAGGAGGCTGGTCTCCCCGGCTCTGATGAGAGAATCAGAGCCGGGCCCGAAATGGACGGAGCTCCGAGGGACGGAACTTGGCCCAACAAAGGTGGAGCCGATGAAAAAAATTCCACTCCCTCGGATCTGACACCCAAGCTCTGGCTCAGAGAGCGGCTCGGATCTGAGCTGGTCGGATCCAACACGCTCCAGACAGCTGTCGGCATCGAGGAAGCAGGTACCGTCAGCGCCAACCCCCTGACTAAAGCCATCCTCGGATCCGAATACTCCAAACCAGATGAACGGATCAGAGAAGGAGATATCTGTTGAAAAAAAGGAAGCAAGCTCCCCACTCCTGAGGGAGGGGGGGCTGGCAAGACCCCATCTGGATCTGAGTACGAATGAACCTCCTCATCATTTTATCCATATTGACCTCAGACAAAGACCGGGTGGACCTCAACAAGGCCACGGACTCTGACCTTGCGAGTCGGGGCACCGAGGCCCTAGAAGCTAAGAATGTCTCCTACAGCTCCGGGGAAAACCTCGGAGATCGGAGCCGAGGGGAGTCATGGATCTTTAGAGTCTTCACCGGTGAAGGGGAGGTCCGGAGACCTCTTACTTTTTTCCCCCAATTTCGACTCTTTCTCCTTCTCTCTGCCCCTTTTCCGCTCTGCTTCCTCAGGCTTTTGCACAGGAGGTTGAGTCCCAGCCTAGGAGGGAGGATAAGCCAGGGGAAGAGGAGAGGTGGCCACAGCAGCCGCTGTGACCGAAGATGAGGCAACTTCCTCAGAAGGGGGAAGAAAGCCTTTCAGGGCCAACTTGGCCTTCCTGTCTTCAATGGCGCACGGGTTAAACCCCACGAATATAGTGCAGTCGGTGCTCAGATGGGCCATGTCCAAGCACATAACACACAGAGTGTGGCCATCCGCAGGGGATAACTTATGGCCACACTCAGTGCATCTTTTAAACATCGGCTTATCAGCCATGGTATCAGAAGAATAACTGAAAAAATAAATTTTACTTCTTTCTTACTGAAAACACTCACTCACACACACACACACACACACACACACACACACACACACACACACACACACACACACACACACACACACATAGGTGGGGAGCAAACACACAACTACTCTAAACTAAGCTAACAACTCTAAAACTAGAAAACGTGACACACCAAGCGAGGGGAGGAGAAAGGGGAACCTACACTATCACTACCTAAAATTTAGAGAGGAAAAAAGATATTTTTAAGTTTTTTACCCACTTACAACCTGGAGCTCTGGAGATCACGATGCTTTAGCTATCCGCAGCAAACGAGATCTGGGGGGTTGGAAGGTAGTGGAGGTGTATTATGGGTAAGGGGAGGAGCTTGGAGCTCAGGGCAGATGCTAGTAAAGTTGCCGTCTCAGATCCAATCCGGTATCCCACAGGTTGAAGACCAAATGAAGTAAACTACTTCAGATCAGTAATATTAAGGGGAAAGGACCTTAATTTGCCACAACTAAAACTGAGACAGAACAGAAGGCATCCATCTCAATCTCAACCTTGACAACAGCCATCATTTTCTATAATCAAACTGATAGCTATAGAAGGAATATAGAGAGACCTAGAGGATCGGACATAAAAAAAAAGAGGATTGAACAAAAAAAGAGATCCGAATGGTCTGTACCCTTTGAATCTGGATAACTCTTTTTCTTGGGAAGAGTTTCTGCATCACAGAGTCCGCTCCCCACAAATCTCAATTTCAAAGATTGTGCAGAACCAATACTAAGCACTGCTTGGTCTCAAAGAAGGACACCATGGTACAGGATACTTTTGAAAAAGAGGAGAAAGATCTGACTGTATCTTCAGACATCCCAAACTCCTCCAACTTCCTCTCCTCCCTCTTTTGAACCTTGGGATCTGTCATGCAAAACCCTGAAGGATCAATTTTGTTCCTGTTCTCTTGAAGGGTCCTACACCCAAATCTTCTTTCAGATGTCACACTGAAATTCTAAGTGTTCCATCCACAACCAAATCACACACAAGGTGTGTTTGACCAGGAGAGAGGATTTTGTGCTACACTTCACAACTGTGAACCCACAAGCATTTTCTTTCTCCACAGAAGAATCCAGCAGACAATACCTCGCAGGGAACACTGATGACAAGGGAAGCCAAAGGGAAGAACAGCAACACAAAGTCAAGCCAATGGGAAGCACACAGGTAGTCAAGTCAAACTACTAATTCTAACAACTGCAGATAACTTAAACATGCCAAAAAGCAATAGCTACCTAACAGGGAGCACAAAAGGATAATAATAAACACCTCAATTGACTGGAGTAACAATGGAAAAACACCAAAAAAGGGAAGATTTATGAAATTAAAGTTATGTACTCACCATAACTATTCATCTGTGTTGTCTGTTTTTTGTTGTTCTTCAATGGGTCTCAGATCAGACCTTGGCTCCATAGCTCATGTTTCTCCTCTTACACATAATCCTCTCTTCACCTGAATTATGTCAGATCAAGTTCACTCTATAGTCAGCCTACCAATTTATACCAAAAGGATACCCAGCTGTCAGCATTTTCTAAACTAAGTTACATATCAGCTACTGCAGAAAGGAGGAGAAGAAGAATACTGGAACACTAAACCAGGCTATCTTTTGTTGCAGAGGGTCTCTCTGCACCCTTGTGGCAGGACAGTGTAGTGTGCAGTTAGGACTCATCTGATTGAAGGTTGCTGGCAGGGATCAGTTTTGAGCTTTTTTATTGGTTAAATTGTTTAATTCAGTTTGCTCACTGTTTTAATACAGCTCAGAGTCAGGTGACCAGCGACTTATCTGCTGTATTCATGTGTGCAATCTAAGGAATCTGTTGCATTCTGCTAATCATAAGTACAATTTTATGCAGTATTTTGCACTTTTAAACTATATTTTTGTTATACTGCTGATTTTTTTAAAACTGTTCTTGCTGATTTGTGTACTTTTTGACTGTATAGCATAGACTAGATTCGGACCTGCTGAAACTGGTTCTGTTTCTTAAATTGAGTGCTAAACCAGAATATCTTTTGTTGGAGAGATTGCACTTAGGACTCTTAGCTGATTGAAGGTTGCTGACACGGGACTCAGTTTTGAGCTTTTTTACTGGTTAAACTGTTTAATTCAGTGTGCTCACTGTTGCTACATAAGCCCTGCATTTGCGCAGATTTACACTTGTTTTAACATAGCACCACAGAGTTAGGCAACCAGCCACTGCTCTACTGTATTCATCCGTTTGTGCGTAGAACTACCAGGCAGAGGAGGTAACCACTGGTGGCTATAAACGCAAAAACTTCAGTAGACAAATATTCCTGTAGTAGCTGCCCATGATCTGGCAAAGAAGTCCTTAAATTGCACTTAGCTGCTCAGAGAGCACCTCAGCTGCGCCTTTGCCCCTTAAGTAGTCCCTAAACCATCAAATCTATAATAGTCTCATACCACTTAGGGAACCCCCTCTAGGACAGACCCTTTGTAGAGTATACCATTAGTACAGACCCCACTTAGAGCACCCAGTTATGGCACACACACACTTTTCTCTCCCCACTGTCAAAACAGGATTTAACCTAGCATTATGGATAGTCAGTTTACCTCCACTTCTGCTACCAGCCTGATTGACATTGTTATCCTGAGGCAGTGTAGCAAATGCCTCATGTACAGACAACCCTCTACTCCTAAATCACCCAACTGCAATTTGTGCGAGATGCATCTATACTAAGAATATGGAATCCTTGCTCTCTTGTAGACAGAACAGTAACACTGAACAGGTTGTCAGCTCACATACTATACCTCCTTTGCAAACCATGCACTCAACACAAACCATCATACGTGGAGGTATTCACCAGAAACCTTCCAAACACAAACATACTGCATCTTATACAGCACCTACAGCACTCAATATACATAAAAACACAAGCATCAGCGTCTCACCAAATAAGCCTCTAAGGCAAAGCACATCTAAACCAATTTTTTTAATCATAGGTGACTCCATTGTGAGACGCACACGTCCCCCTCATCAGGCTGGACAAGGAGATGGTTGCAGTCAGCTATCTGGTTTCAGGATCCGTCAGATTACACATGCACTCAAGTCTCTCAACAAAAGTACTGTTATGACTCCATCATAGTTCATGTTGGTGTGAATGACCTGAGGCGTATATCACTGGAATATATGAAGAGAGACATGATTAAGCTCTCTGAATGTGTGTCCTAGGCAGGTATGTCCCTAGCAGTGAGCAGGAGTCTACTCTCACCTATGAGACCACAATGTAAACCAAAAATGATTGACTTCAACAATTGGCTTAGTTTCTGGTATCATTCCAAGGGAATCAAGCTCCTGTCAGCCTGGGATGACATGGCTGACAGACCACGCTGCTTTGCTAGAGATGGTCTTCACCTGTCACCTCTAGGCTTTCGGTTACTGGCTAAGACACTTGTCTATCCCATAGTGCCTTTTTAGATAAGGTCTCAAGAACAAAATTTCTGACATGAAAATATCACTCACAAATAAATTAAAGGTTATGCCACTAAACACTAGGAGTTTAAATCAGAAACTGCATTCTCTGGAAGCACCCCTCTCTGTGGAGGATGTTGACATCTGTGTAGTCACAGAAACTTGGTTCAGGGCCGCAGAAAGTACCTCGGCCTTGCGAGACTACAATGCCTTCCACACTTTCAGACCGCAAAATGAACGTGTGAGAACCAGGGGAGGAGGAGGATGATCTATCTTCATCAAAGCTAAATACACATTTAGACTGGTTAGACAGGAAAACTCCACGGAGTTACTACAAGTTCAACTAACTGTGGGCAGGACTCCCCCTTCAAGTTATATGTTCCCTTCAATGAACTATGATAGCGACACTGCTTATTTGGACCTACTTGAGTCAATCAAATTACAACCAAACACTCAAGTCATGGGCAAATACAACTATCCCTCCATTGACTGGGAAACTTATACGAGTACTAACATCCTTGCACAAAGATTCCTGGACTTTGTTAACACTTATGCCCTGGAACAAATAGTATGCAACCCCACAAGGGGTTCATATATTCTAACCTGGTCCTCACCAACATGGGTGACCATTACACCACCACAATTACAGGACCCTCAGTCATTAAATCTGATCAAAAAGCAGTCACATTTGAAGTAGCTATAACACTTGAACCCCTCTTAGGAGGGTATAATTAGCTTTGGTGAAATTTTTAGCCTGATTTCTCCTAAGGGAACGCATAAATTATTTCCAAGCTCCTGTTCCCACAGGTGGCACTGACAACTATACTAAGGTATACACAAATGCCCTGTATAAATCACTTATACAAATGTATTGACACTGCTGTACCCAATAGGATCAAAACAAGATCCTCAAGAGAAAACAACCCTCCCTGGTGGATATCTAACATTGATAAGTTGCACCACAAGAGGAAGAAGGTGTTCTCTAAGAATAAAAAAAGACAGGTCTCAGCACTGGAAGAACACTCTCCTCTGCCTGAGCAAAACAAATAAGACAACTTGCCAGAATCCTCTAAAGGCAATTTCGAAAAAAAATTGGCAACCATAGCCAAGGATAACCATAAGACATTCTTCAGCTATATCTGTAACCTAAAAGGTTGGATCCAGACATGTGCTGAACTAGCTGTGGATGGCATCAAACAAACTGATCCTGTGAAAATATCTAACCTATTAGCAGATAGGTTTGGTGAATAATTCACCCCCTTGTCCCCTCCAAACATTACATAAAGCATTCCTTCTAAATCTCCCTCACCTTGCATCTCCAAAGAGCAAGTGATTAATGCTCTCTCCAAGGCCAAAAACACAGCCTCTGTGGGACCAGATAGCATCTCAAGTTGTGTTTTAAATGGTCTAAACCATGACTTAGAAACTCCATTAGGTACTCTTTTCAACTGCAGCCTGAGCGCAGGCATTGTCCCTGCTGAATGGAAAACAGCAGCTGTCATCCCCCTTCATAAAGGGGGTACAGCAACAGACCCTGGGAACTACATACCCATAAGCTTAAGCAGTCTCATCTTTAAGGCCATGGAACAAGTCATCATGGACCTTATAAATAAGGATACAGGTTATCTCCAAACCCTTAATCAGACACAGTTTGTTTTTTCATTGAAAATCTCACCAGAGCCCTAGACAAAGGTAAATCTGTACATACAGCCTACCTTGACTTAACTACGGCCTTCGACACAATCTCACATTCGGACATCATTAATAAACTCTCCCAGTTGAATATCAACCCTTATGTTGTCATGTGGGTTGCTAACTGTCTCACTGACAGATCACACAGTCAAAGTTGGGGACTTTGCCTAAACCAGAAGACCTGTCACTAGTGGGGTTCCAACGGGGTCAGTGCTGGGTCCCCTTTTGCTTGGAATATACTTCTCAGACGTTCAGGTCAAAACAGAGGGGCTGTGGGTGACCAAGTTTGCTGATGACTGCAAATTAGGTGCAGTCATTAAATCCTCAAACAATGTCAATATACTTCACGAGGGACTTACACAAACCAGTGATTGGTGCCAAAGCCATGGACTCCAGCTCAATGCTAAAAAATGCATTACTATCCCCTTCAGTAAAAAGAATATCCTTGCAGACTATCATATAAATAATAATACCCTAAGTAACAACTCAGTAGCGACAGACATGGGAACGCAAGTTGACTGTAGCCTAAACTTTGTCCATTATATGTCTACTGTGGTAAGGAAAGCATTTCTACATTGCACACCTCACTAGCAAAGGCACTGTCTCAAGATCGAAAGAGGTCGTAACTCCCCTGTACTTGACCCTCATCAGGCCAATAATGGAGTACAATGCTCCCTTTTGGTATGTATATTACCAGGCACCTGCAGCAACTTGACAGACCTTAGGGATTTCTAACCAAGAAAATTTGGGGTCTCCAGCACATGCCATCCATTCACAGACTGAAGTCACTGTCACTAGACTCAGTAGTATACACTTGGGCCTGGCCTACAGAGCAATCTTGGATCCAAACCGAATGGAAATGCTGCTCATCTGCAAGTCAAATGGGACATGGGTCACCTGCTCCAGGAACCTTAACCTGGCCTGCAACATAAATAAAACCTGATGGCCAGGCAGACATGTCTCTCAGAGGTTGCCACTCCTCTGGAATAGGCTACCAATTCACATCGAACAGAGGCCCTCTGTGACCCTGTTTAAGCATAGCATAGATGACTGGATGGGAAACCATAAATTCCTGCCAGGGATTTCACTTATAACCCTCCTAGATATTGGCAGTCTTTGCTAACTAAGATCTCGAGTTTTGGCATGCTCCTTTATATTGGGTACACATGGCTAGGCTCATAAAAACCTTTAAGTCAATAGCCTAGTAACCACCTATGAATTTATGTAGCAAAGCTAACAGGAAATATCCCTCAGGACATACTAGCAGCTCACATGAGAGGAACTGACAAAATAGGAAGGGGGCTGGAGGTTGAGAAAGGACGAAAACAGACAACACAGATGCATAGTTATGGAGAGTACCCAACTTAAATCGGATGTTGTCTTTTTCGTCCGTTGATCAACCAATGGGACAACATCCCCAGCTAGAGTAACCCTGGGTAGTCCTCAAGGAAGGATATTTCACAGTACAGCAGAGCGAAATGTTGCCCTGTTCCTAGACAGGATGTCCAATTTGTAATGAGCTATAAAAGGTATGAAAACTGGAACATGCGACAGCTGCATAAATGTCATCTATAGAAGCTCTGGACTAAAAGGCAGTTGATGTGATAGATCTGGTGGAATGAGCCTTCAATGATTTGGATAATGTAAAGCTTTTATTCTTATAATCAAAAGAAATGCAATCAGTGAGCCATCTGGCTCAGGTTACCTATGAAAAATCAGATATGCAGCTGGGAAGAAAGTGACTGCAGTTCTGATACTCACCTAGCCGATGTAATGGCGACCAGGAAAATAGTTTTCCATTACAAGAACTAAATTCTTAAGTCTACCTTGGCTGAAGGCTCAAAGGGAGGCTGGGTAAACGTTTGAAGTAGTACTGTTAAATCCCATGGAGAGTGGGGTCCTTAATGAGAGCTTGAAGTTAAAAGGTTCCTTTAAGAAATGCCTTGCATAACCTCAGAGAGACCAAAGAGGAATAGTTTCACCCAAGTGAAAAATAGAAATGGCAGCAAGTTGGACCGTAACTGTCAAGTAACTACTACTACTGACAATAGAAGCAAAGATGTCAAGATCACCTGGGATGATAGTGCTAAAAAGGGGTCTAATTGTCTCTGGAGGGCCCAGATAGAAAACCTTTTCATTTGTCCTTATAAATCTTTCTGGCAGAAACTGATTGAGAGACCACTAGTGAGGAAGTAAAATGGATTTGCTCAATTAGTCTGCTAGCACTTTGGACTTCACCAGAATATGCATTGCCAATAGAAAGAGGCCGGAAGAGATCACCCATTACCACACTCTCACTGCCTCTTAACATAGGGGATAGGACTAGGTTCCCCAGTTTGTTGATGTACCAGACCACCAAAATGTGGTCTGTCTGAAAAGCCACCATCCATAAAGACAGAACATCTAAACACCTGCAATGCCAATAGGACTGCTCTCATTTCTAGGATATGGATGTGAAGACTGACCTCTAACTGAAACCACATGCCTTGGAACGTCCTTCCCAAATAATTCCCTCCCCACCCTAGTTGGGAGGCATCCTTTGTCACTGTGGCCTTAGGCGCAGGAAGAATAAAAGGGCAGCCCAGGAAAACCTCTGCATGAATCCACCAGGCTTTGTGATATTTGCAAATATTTGTAATTTGAATAGGAGCAGTCAGAGGGTGATGGCCTATTGAGCATTCTACTGCAATGGTCCATTGCAATACTCTCATGTAAAATCTTGCTAAAGGTACCAAAAACAATTGAAGCTGCCATTATTCCAAGAAGCTGTAATACCATTCTGGCTGGAAGGGAAGGAAGAGACAGAATGTGTAATGCTTGATTCCGCAGATTGCTTAATCTTGTCTGTGGTAAGCCTGCAATCTGTGTCACAGTATCCAGACAAGCACCAGTGAATTCTAGGGTTTGAGTAGGGGAGAGCGGAGATTTGGAGTAGTTCACTGTGATGCCCAGTTGAAGACACAGATGAAGAGAATAATCCAAGGGTCTCAATCAGCAGTGGTTTAGTGGAAGCAGAAAGGAGCCAGTCATTAGGCAAGGGAACAACAGGAATCTATGCAGTCTCATGTGAGCTGTGACCACTGCCAAGCACTCCCTGGGCTCTGTGGTAAGAACTAAAGGATGGGGCTCTGAAGTGATAATGACTGGCTCCCAGCCAGAAGAGTAGATATCTCATAGAGTGCCTGTGTATCTTGATATAGTAGTATGCATTCTGGAGATCTATAGAGCACATCCAATCATCCTTCCGCAACTATGGCAGAGTGGACTGAACCGTAACAACCCGGAACTTCAAGTGTCTTACAAATTGATTTAGACTGCTGAGATCCAAAATTGGTCTGGGGGGTCCCCCTGTTTTGTTTGGCACTAAAGAATCTTGAGCAGTTCCACATCCTTGTTAGTTCGGGGGGACTGCTTAGATGACCCTTCTCAGCAGCTTTTCTATAACTGCTGCTTTCCTCTGATTGGGTGGAATGTCAAATTATTTTGGCCTGTTGGGCAAGTAGAAGGAATAACAATATATAATAACCTCTGGATATTATTCTGCGCACCCAAGTATCTTTGGTAATGGCTGTCCAGACTTCTGAGTGCAGATATAAGTGCCCCCGACTGCCTCTGGAGTGCAGCAGTCAAGCAACCGTACAGAGGTGCTGAAAGATCTTCTCAGAAAAAGGACATCTGAAGCCCTAATGTTGCGTGCCATCTGTACCACAGGGGCGACATCTTCCATTACAGTTCATCTGTCAGTTTAGGAGTCCTGGGAAGACCCCTGGATCTTTCGAAAACAAATCTTTCTGCCTCCTCTCTGGTTCAGGAAGAAAGTCCTTTGAGGGGTAGAACAACTTATTCCTATGGCTGATGTCTTTCCATCCTGCTCACTCTCACCTTAGGGTGAAACAAAGTGGATCCATCAAATACAGCATTAATGAATGATGTCTTGAAGGGCTCCACAAAGTCATAAAGAAGCTTGCTTTCTTACAGCAATTCATGAACCTGCTGCTCTCAAAGCCCCCTGTGAGGCATGAGAAATTATCTTTATTGAGGTATTCGACAAAGACTGGAGGGTGGCTATTTGTGAGGACACCATCTTACTGTCCTCCACAGACATGGAATCAGAGTATTGGAAAACTCCTTGATAACTCACTCTCAAATCTTGCAACATTTGCCAAATAGTTCAGTGACCCGAGGGCAAAGGTCATAAAGCACTGACATGCTTCCCAAATCTGTCCAGCACTCTGGACTCTCTGTTCAGGGGATGGACAGAAGAATTCTGTTCAGTGAGTTCTTTCTTGATGGCTGCTGCTACCACCATAGTACCTATTGGGGGACCCTTGCTCCAAGGGCCTTATCCTTTGGTACAACAACATATTTATCTGGCCTCTTCGGGCTAGGCTCCATGACATCTGGATCCTTCCAAGCCTGGCAGGAGATGATGTCCACCATCTCATCTGCTTGGGGGACTACCCAGGATGTAGTCGAGTTGGCTCCAAAATACTGACTCCTCCTGGGAAGGAGGATCAGAAGACTAGCCACCTTTCTGTCTCAAAAGTTCGAGGATTTCACTGAAAGAGATTCCCTCAAGGGGTGATCTGGGAACCACTACCCTTCATCAAGTCAGTATCTTTGGTTAAAGACTCCTGTGGGTCCTCCTTTTACACATACACATCTGAGAAGGTTCTCCAGTGGGAAGTTCCAAGAAGGAGTCAAAGTGCCAACAGAGTCCTGAATAAGGATTCCTCACACTTGACTGGAGTGGCTGTCCTCATGGGGCAGGATGAAAAGACTCAGGACCCACAATAGACAGCTGAGGATGGTGTGAATCAGAGGGGGTCAAGGATGTCTTGTCCAGAGAGGTGGAAAAAAAGCTACCTCCACTACCTCAAAGGCCAAGGCCATCAGGAAATCAAGTCCCGACCTGGCATGAGCCGAAGTCACCTATGCAGAACGGAACCCAATCTTCCCAAGATCCTGCCTTGACACAGAGATCACAGTTCAGCTGTCCAGCACTGAGGATCTAAGAGGAAATGATGGCTCTGAAAACAATGGAGTTGAACCCAACCCCTGGATCCAGCACCAATACTACAGCTCAAAATCCTTCCGGTTCAGAGTCAAGGCTGTCCATATCAGGGAAGTTGTTGGGAGTTGAAGGCCAAGCTTTCAGATCAGACACAGACAAGCTCAGAATTCTCAGCACTGGATGGATTGGGGTAGGAATGAAAAGCTGGGACTGAACTGGGGGTAGGCTCACAGGTACAATGGGAGATGGAATCAGGAGAACTCCCAACTGAATCTGGGTTTTGGGAAACTTTCTCATCATCCAGTCCACATCTACATCTGTTAGGCTCCTAGATAACCTAAGAGATGAAAAGGGCAAGGGTGGATGGGATCCCCTTTGAAGTGTCTCATGCAAGAATGGTAAGTGCTTCCTTGAAGTAACATGTTCCAGAGAGAATTTAGATAGTCTCACAGCAAGAGGTTCTCTGGTTCAATTCTTGGCTTGGGTGTCTTCTGTGCAGAGTCTGCATGTCCTCCCTGCGGTTGCATGAGTCTCCATTGGGTGCTCCAGTTTCCTCCCACATTCCAAAGACATGCAGTAGGTGGACTGGACACTCCAAATTGGCCATGCGTGCAAGTGAGTGGTAAGGAAGACCTACGACAGCAGGGCTAGCTACCCAGTGGTGGAAACCTTGGCTGGAGATGATTGTCACTGTTGAAGTGACAACTCGACCCTATGTGCAAAATGGGAAAAAGGGGTTGAGGGCGGATGGACGAATGTAGAGACTTTGACATGGTTTGAGTCAGATCCGAAGGAAAAGTTAGATTCGATGATTTCAGTTTTAGTGGTGTCAGATTCGAAGTAGTAGTTGAATTCCATGTTCTCGTGGTTTTCTAGGCCGGAGCTGAGCCTGAAGGAGGAGAACAGTAATAAGATGAATGCTTCCTTGAATCTTTAGTTTTGTCAGCTGCATCTCCCTTTGTAGACTTTGAAGATTTATTGTATGACGAGAGAGCTCCAGATTAAGAGGAAGAAGTGGAGGGAAGTAATCCTTTCAAGATTAGTTTGATTTTGCTCTCTACTAAAGCCCTGTGGTTAAATCCATCATAGACATTGCAACTGGTAGTAAGATAACCTGTCCTGAAGCAGTAGACTCACTCAGAATGAGCTTCTGAGGGAGGGGTTTTGTGCCCACACAAAGAGCACCATTGGAAGCCATTTAGTTTACCTGACATTTTAATACAATGCCACAACAAGAAACTAACACCACAGCATGTATATAAATCAAAGTGGAAAAAAGTAGAAAAAAGTGAAATACCAACAATGTTAATACCAATAACAGAGAGGTATACAGCAGTAAGAAATAAAGAAGTGCCAACAATGGTAAGTGGAAGAAGTACCTAACAGGTAGCAAGAAAGGCAAAGGGCACAAGAGCCGACTAGAAGAGAAGGAAATAACCTATATAGTTTTAAATCATTTTTTTAGGTTTACTATTGAAAGTGCGAACGGCACTTGGGCAACAGTCGGATAGTCGAGCGTATAAGGTCGTAAACACGGATGTCGAAGACATAATAATCAATCTAGGAACGGTTTTAACATGGGTCGAGGTAGGGAAGATGTTTGTAGTAGGGAATAATAATGAACACCTACCTCGACCCATGTTAAAACCGTTCCTAGATTGATTATTTTGTCTTCGACATCCTTGTTTACGACCTTATACGTTCGACTATCCGACTGTCGCCCAAGTGCCGTTCGCAATTTCAATAGTAAACCTTTTATATATAGTAAAGAATAAGGAGGAGAAGAAAAAAATGACCATGATAAAAAGAAACTTACTTACCTATCCTATAAACTAACTGAGCTATCGGTGACAACGTCCAAATGCTGAAGTAGCAAACGAGATCTGGGGTAATTCAGGAGAAGAGAGGATTTTGGGTAGGGGTGGAGATCAAGCTATGGAGCCAAAGTCCAATGAAGTGGCAGAGGTCGGATCTGAGACCCATTGGTTAAGGAATGGATGAAAGACATCAGATCACATGTTGCAAGTTAAAGCTGTAAAAAATAATCAAACTCAGTTATAAAAAAAAAAAAAAAAAAAAAAGTGGGGTGGATCTGACCTGCAGAACAACAGTCTGTAGATGAAAGCAAAATTAAGTTGCCAATAAACTTTGGAATTAAACTCCAAATAGCCTGGGATCACCTATCAATGTAAGCAGTACAGTAGGCAAATGAAGTCTGTAGAGACTGGGAAGTGCAATGCATTATGGCAGCACTGGAAAAAGTCTGAGTCTGTGAAAGTCTTATAAATACTGAACAACTAGTGCCTGATGGCAACCAGTTCTTTAGTTGAAGTGTTCACTCTGTATATTGTAAGTTCTAAGTTTATAAATCAAAGCAATAAAACACAAAAATACACGAGCAATTTAATCTGGTAGCTTTCTGAACAAAAACATTTTCCTTACCTTAAAAGGAATAACTTCCAAGTCCTCCCATAAGTCAGAAGCAACAAAGCCTTCTGCCTCAGAGAAAATAATGTTACTTTTTATCTTAGCTTAAAATGTTTACACCAGGACAGACATTCAGTTAAAGCAACACTGCAATAAGTCAATGGTAAAAAGAACACAGTGTTAGTGTGAAAACCTAGATAAAAAGTGTTTTTTTGTAGAGAAAATTTTTAGCAGAGATATGGTAAATGTGTAGAATGTGAGAAACTGTATACAATTTTCAATTGTTTTCTGACACAGATGCAACAAAGATACAAAGTGTACCAAAATATAAAGTATTTTTTAATGCAGCAGCAAAACTGTTTCACAAACATGCACACACAAGCAATGCCTATTTCCTTTATAAAGCTATGAAACCTTACTTGGAGTTGGAACATTTTAGTTAATTAGGCAGTTTTGCTTTTATTTTTAAAATGTGACACAAAATAGAAGTAAAGGATTTAGACTTCTTTACCTTATGCAATAAATGGGGATTTGACTAAAAGATTGAATATACTTCTCAACTTGCATACACTGAAAACAAGAACAAAGGCCCTTAAAAACAGGAACTCCAGCTAAAAATCTGGACATCTACTTAACATAAAATCTGAATGCCAAACAGCACACAACTCTTCCCGATTCCAGTAGGAATGTGGGATTCTACCACGAAATACATTTAAAAACACAGAATGACAAACACGATCAAAAATATAAACACATTATCAAAAAATGCAAAATCTGTAGACTCATGACCTGTATCGCAAAACTACCACATAAAGTCATTTATTTTTTCTTCAGAAAGAGAGTTTTAAGCTGTATATCCTCTTTTTTTAAATTATTGTTGCCACTAGTATGTGGGTCATTAGTGTGGTTTTCTGTGTACTAGACAGCTTCAAATCTCGCATTTTATAAGGGGGAATCAGAAAATTGTGTAAAGGGGTAAATCTAGCATGAAAATAGGGGCATACGTCCAAAATACAAACATCCTAAACCAGGCCTGAAAGTATGTATATCATTATTGTCATCGTCAGTCCCCTTTTTCCAATTTTTTACATGGGGTTGGGGTGTTGTGTCAACTGTCGCCATCTCTCTCTACTCAATGCCATTCTCCTACCTTCTTTGACACTCATGCAGGACTGTTACAGGCCTTCTCTCACACAACCCATCCACCTCTTTGCTGGATGCCCTTGTTTCCTCTTGCCTTCTTAATGTCTGTCCTAAATAGTCATCAGTTTTCTGCTTTTCTGCACATGTCCAAACCACCATAATCTGTCTTCTTTGACCTTGTCTGCAATTGGAGCTTCTTTGGCTTCTGCTCAGATGTCCTTATTTCTTCATCTGTCTCGCAGTGTGCATCCTACCAACTGTCTCAGGCAGTTCATCTCTAGCTTCAACTGCTCTGCCTTTACTGCCCAGGTTTCTGTACCGTACAGTAGTACTGGTTGCATCACTGTCCACATTACTTTTCAGCTTCTTTGCATTCATACACTACCCCTGACCCTCTGTACCAGTTGGTTGCTGCCCCTCTGATTCTAGCTTTGATTTACTCATTCAGACTTCCCTTCTCAATCACCCCTTCCAGATACTTGAAGCTGTTAACCTGCTATACTATTTTCCCTTCTATCTCAGTTCTCATCTTCTTCTGATTTCCCCCATTTGCGGCCATTATGATCATCTTATCTGTGCTGAGTTTCATCCCACATGCCTTTAGTTTTGCATTTAATTCCTATATCCTTTGGCTGAACTTCTTGGTCACAGTCTGCATGTAATGCCATCATGTGCATGCAGCAACTTTGTTGATCTGTCCCCTCCAACCTGTTTGTTAATGTAGTCCATCATCAGTATTAACAGTAGTGGGCACAGTGCTGAACCCTGATGCAACCCCACTCCCACTGGGAAGCCCTGTGTGAGACAAAACACTGTTTCTACTTGAGTTAGAGTCCTTTTACACAGTCTGCACTAATTCTACCAATGTTTCTGGGACTTTGTTCTTGAACGCTGGTACTAGTATGCTTATTCTCAAGTCATCTGGGATACACCTCTCTCTCCATACAGCTATGGATACCCTCAGGAGCCATTTTTCCCCATCTCACCCAACATCTTTACTAAATTAAATTTAAGTACTAAATTACTAAATGTCAAAAGCTTGTGTTTTGATAAAGATGATAGTAGGAACATTCCTCAAAAATAGGGACAGTTGAGGGGTTTATCTGAGACTGAAGTAACAGATACCTTCTCAAGTGTTGCCTCAATCCAGGACAATGCTCTAGAACTTCAAGTTAGTGGGGCTCTTTTTTCTAAATTCAGAGCTCTGTTCGGTTAGCCAGAGTTTGCACTTCTCTCTGGAAGTGTTCTGTGAACTACAGTTAAGAAACATGATTGCCTGTTTGAAGCATTAGAAAACTCATATCTACAGACTGTCTATGCATTATTTGCTTCCTAAAGGTCGGTAGATTAGTCATCATTTTTACAATGCAAGTACTAGTCAGCTGATAGCGATTTTATAGTAACACCACTCGTTTCAAACTTTTTATTTTAACTTCTGGTGTACAAGTGTATACTTCTTTCCACATTTATTTTTTAACCTGCACTGCCTAGTTTCTAAGTAATTTAATTACTAAATTTCAAAGGCTTGGGCTTATTAATACATATAAGGGTAATTCCATCTTCTTCTTCTTCTTTCGGCTTTTCCCGGTTAGGGGTCACCACAGCGGATCATCTGTCCGCTCATGATTGGCAGTGGAGTTTTACGGTGTCGAGTTGCCAGCCCGGCTCTCAACCTTCCACAGAAGGCACACACACACTCACACCTAGGGCCAGTTTAGAGTGTCCAATCCACCTACTGCATGTCTTTGGGATGTGGGAGGAAACCGGAGCACCCGGAGGAAACCCACATGACCACAGGGAGGACATGCAGACTCCGCACAGAAGGCACCCCAGGCGAGAATCGAACCAGATAACCTCTTGCTGTGAGGCAACAACGCTAACCGCTGCACCACCGTGGCCGCCCATATAAGGGTAATTCCATAAAGATGGCAAATTTTAACTGTTTGCATCTGACTTTTCGAAGAAAATAATATTGTTTAGCCACAGCTACAGAAATGTAACAGTATTTTATGAATGCAGAGTAATAGGTGTCAGACCAAACCAATAAACCACCATACCTCTGTGTGTGTGTGTGTGTGTGTGTGTGTGTGTGTGTGTGTGTGTGTGTGTGTGTGTGTGTGTGTGCAATAGCTTGGCCAAGCCATAGTTGCTGACAGCACAGTAAGACAGGGGGCAGAGAGGAAGGTAGGGAAATCTCTGGAGACACAGTGAACAGAACTTTGCACTTAGCTGTAAGCGTGCAAGCTACCTAACTGCTGCTGGTGATGCTTACAGTCCAAGGCAGCAGTGCATAACACCCACACATGCTGAGAGCCAATCATTTTAATTATTATTTAAGACAGTGGTACAGATTCAAACATCACAGCCCCTGTCTCTGACCTGTTAACTGATGGTAGTGGTGCAAAGCTTAGGCAACTACCCCAGAACAAGTATCAAAAATAGCAGATAGGTTTCTCAGTCGCCTGTTCATGTAACACTCAAGAATTAAATCAGCAAACATGTCCACCATCAAAGAATTATTTAATACTTACTGTGATAAGTTCTTCCAACATTTTTATACCAGAAATACAGACTGTGCAACTCTGACATAAATCAGCATGTAAATGGTCAGTCTTGAAAGATAAGATCAGTGAGATAAATGTGCTTTACTTACATCAAAATCTGGCAAACCAGGCTCTCTGAAGTCATTCCAAAGTTTCCTGGGGATGACACCCACAGGAATGTCATGAGTGACAATACGACTACTGATGGATAATGATGGCTTAAGGAACAAGAAATACAACTGTAAATATAATGTTTACCCTGAAAACTGAAGACCAAAATCTTAACATACTAGTTCAATATACAATGAAGTAACACAGTCTTCAGAAAGGAAGTCAGATACATACTTGCTTCCAGAATGGGTGGTAGAATTGCTGACACAACAGGTAAACGATACAAACATAGCTGTAAGTACTTTTTGGGATGATAAACATTTTTTTATTTTCAGACAATATAATGAATCTCATGTTAACACCTTTTGTAATGATCAGCATTTCTGACTGGGACAAGATGACTTATCTTAAAGCTAACCATAGTTCACATCCAGGACTAAGAAACAAACTCTGTATTTTGCCTTGCAGAGCACTCTTGAATAAAAATACATTTTCAGAAGGCTGTCTGAACACAATGAGCACCTGGAGTATTTCTACTCCCAGACAGGATAAGTTTATTTACTTTATTATATTTGAATTCGTTAATCAGAGTAGAGCACAAAGTTAATGTAGCCATCTAATAGCACCATGCAGAGCTAATGTATGACTGCAAGCACACATGACATAAGAACATAATAAGATGGATTATACTCATGCAGTATCACAACAGATAAGCATGTATGCCAATCCAAAAAAAGAACAAGAATGGGTGCCCACTGCATACCTTAGGTACAGTTGCCTCCAATGATCCATTAACTTATGTTAGGATAATCTACCAGCTGCAGCACAGATGGTACTACAGCTAGCAAGGTTATAACCTCTAAATGAAATTCCATTTCTAAAACACAAACTTTAGGTCTTAATGGCATGAGATAGTAGTTGGATGACATCTAGCAGTACAGAGAATAAGAGGAAATGGTAGTGGGGACACACTTTAGGAGAATTTAAAGTTATGCATTTGCCGTAACAGATATCCTTCTATTCATATACTGCTGTATCCATAACATCAGGGAGTTTGCCTCTCGTGAACTCTTGCACGTCTGGCCATTATACAAAAGTTAAATGCTACTGCTAGGGTGCTCTCAACATCCCACATCTCTCTTTGTGGACATTGGTTGTAAATGGATGTCAGAAATAAAGTGGACGTCAGTACGCACCTTCTTCAGAACTTTTCTGCCACCTCTGTGACTGCCAGCTCTGGTCATCGCTCTTTTGGAAAAAGTGATTTCGCACCATCTGACTTCAGATATGTATTCCACAGGGATTTTTATTATTTGCTTGCTACTGCTTTGGGTTTATGTCTGATAGGAAGGGCAAGTGTAGGTGTGGAAGGCAAATTCCACATAAGGATTCACATGACTTCTGCCTATTTTGCTTAGGCCAAGAACATGACCACACCACCAGTAGTATTTGTCAGGCCTTCATCCCCAAAACCCTTAGAAGCCACTTAGCAGCACTGAAACTCTAGCTAGAGAATCAGAGATTTAAACGGTTAGCTTCTCACATGGATCCAACGTTGAGTTCCTTGGACGAGCCTCCTGTCAAGAAGGCGAAAAAGACTAGGACTGAGCCAATTGCTCCGTCCTCCACTCCAGCCATACCTCTTGAGGCTGGTGAAGGCCCAGAGTCCTCAGATCTTCCTTTGTCAGACAGCCCGGAGGAAGCCAGAACAACACCTGAGGTCACATGATGGAGGGGTTCGCAGGCGTCCGATTTGGTCATCGAGGGGGAACCTAGGCTCATTATTTCCAAGGGACTGAGTGGGTTCTCTCAGATTGTCATGCCGGAAGATATAGCCGCTGATGTTGTGAGTGCCATTTGGCCCTCCTACCCTTCATCGTATCTCCAATTCTTCGGCATCAGAGTCACATAAAAAGAGAAAACAAAAGACTAAACATATTTCTCATCTTCCGTCTACCCCTGCCATTGAACAGCCTCTGGATTGACAAGCCTTCATCCAAGGCTTTCTGATCTCCTTCCTGGCCTTACATCAGGCCCTGGCTCCAGTCTAGGCCCCTTCAGCCTCTACCACCAAGGGACCAGCCCCCGACATCTACTCTGGAGAAGAGGATTCAAAAGGTTTCTCATCCAGAAAAAAAGAGGTCATTGTTCCCCTCTACTCATCACTCATTAGACCCATTATAGAGTACAACGCCCCTTTTGGTATGTACCACACAAAACATCTACAGCTGGAAAGGCCGCATAAATACCTCACAAAGAGGATTACCAGCCTCAAACAGATGCCCTATGCAGACAGTCTCAAAAAACTCCAGCTTTACTCCATCGCATATCGCCTACTCAGAGGTGATCTCTGCCTAACATACAAAGCTATGTCAAACCCAGTGCTGTTGGACATGCTCCAATTAAAGAAATCCCAATCCCTCCGAGCTACACGCTCTAGGGACATAAACTTTGTCACCACAATAAACAGAACGTGCCGGAGGGATAGATTCCTGTCCCACAGACTTCCCATACTCTGGAATAAACTACCTAGATATATCAAACAAGGTTCCTCATTAGCACTCTTCAAGAAAAAATCTTGATGACTGGATGGGAAATTGGAAATTCAACCCGGGGATCACCTCTGTGGCTCTGCGCGACAGTGGCACAGGAAAATAATTTTCTTGGGATGCAAAAGCCAGGGTACCTTTTTGGCTGGGCTTGTATAGGCCCCAGGGCCAATAGCCTAGTACCTACTTATGAACCTATGATGAATCCCTCACTTATTCTTCTCAAATTGCTTCCCCTCTGGGATATGCCTCCCCAGAGGAAGAGTCCAATGGCACAGACTCCCCTGGAGAGGACTTTACCTTTAGTGAGACTATTACACAAATGCAAAATTTCTTCAAGTGGGACAGCAGTCAGGTCACCGAGACCCAAAAGAGATATGAACTACTCCAACTGCAGTCTACTAGCCCTCTGCTGTACTCCCCATACATCATGCTTTCCTGACTGTTTCAAAAAATTCCTAATTCAGTCTCCTGCATCCAAATGCCCAGATAGATTCAGTAGGGTCCCTGATGAAGCTAAATTTCTGTACAAAGCCCCATCTGCAGACCCTTCAGTTATTACTATGGCTGCTGATAAAATTTCTAAATTACTTCCCTCCACCTTTCTGCTGCCCTCAGATAAAGAGAGCAGACTGATGGAGCATCTGGAGAAAAAAGTATACACCTCTGTCATCTTAGCAGTAAGAGCCATCAACTACCAGACACACATGGCCAAATAATCATTGGCTCTGATGGCAGATGTTGTCAAACAATTGGGGGAACTCCCTGACTCCCCAGCGAAGGCCAAAATATCCACTCTTTTGAATTCCTGCACCCAAGTAACCAAACACTCCATTAAGTGCAGTTATGATGTCATAGAAGCTTCATCCAGGGCTGTCGCTTCTGGTTCTGTAATCGGGAGATACTCTTGGCTTACACTGCAGCCCCTCCCTGATGACATCAAATCTAAACTCCTGGACACACCTCTAGACAATATAGACTTATTTGGTACAGCTGCTGTTGACCTCTTTAAGGCCCCCCAAACTAAAGACAAGGAACTGAGACATATTTTTGTCTCCCCAGTCCCATGTTTTCAAAGGAATTATCCTGCCAAAAACCTCCTTTGTGAGAACCTCAGCTAGGAAATTGCCAGCTAAAATCAGAAAGGACCGCATGCACCTCTTGCTATCTCTCCCCACTTGGAAGCAGGTCACCCTGGACTCTTAGGTCCTTTCTATCATACAGCAGGGATACTTCATAACTTGGGAGGCCAGACCTACTCTCAAAGGCATTCCTCAACCCCCCCCCCCCCGCACCCGAGACCAACTACCATTCTTCTCCCCAGTCCTACAGGAACTTCTCACTCAGGGTACAATTCAGGAAATCCCTTCACTTGCGAAAGGAAAGGGGTTTTACTCAAGAATTTTCCTGGTCCCTAGAAAGGAAGGTCCCTGGAGGCCAATCCTGGATCTATCTCACCTCAACAGCTTCCTCCGAGTTCCCTCTTTTTGGATGCTTTCTCTACCTTATCCTTCTGCCCCTGATCCTTCCACGTGCCTTCTTAGTATCCCTGGATATAAAGGATGCCTACTTACACATCCCAGTCCATCCACTCTTCAGAAAATTCCTCCACTTCTCAGTGGATTCTGCACACTTTCAATTCTGTGCTTTACCATTTGGTCTCTCTACAGCCCCAGTTCAGTTTAGTACTGAATTTGTGGGTAAGATTTTACAATGACCGAGTACTCTGTGTGAACGAGTTAGTTTTTTTTTTTTTTTAGGTTCTGATTAATCTTTCTCTTTTCCTGACAGGTGCCTGCAAACTGAGATAACAAAGCAGACTATCTTTGTTTGTGATATGTTAATGAGAAGATCTGTTTTTGCATCATAATTTAAACCATCAAGGCCTTTAATTCCTTTTGTACATTTTCAATATATTCTGTCTGTTGAGAATGCTTAGTATTAGGATTACAGAAAAAGAGGTAACATACTTAAGTTTAGATCTTATAAGGCTGGAAAATAACTCAGTCATAATCTTACTATTCCTGGGACAAATGAATCTTGGAATACATCCTGCAGTTTTACATGCTGAAGAACTTAAATGGAGTTAACATTCACAGAAAGTAAATTTGCTACTTACCACCATTCTTTGCGAAGGCATTAAAGCTTCCTTGATGAATGCTGTTTATGCTGTAAACTGTCTTGATTTTTATATGGTTAAAGGATATACATTTGGTTTTCTCCTGCATTAACTAGCATGTTATTTTTCATTGACCATTTAGCTTGGGTTCTAGTTTCTTATCTTTCAGTGGGCCACCAGGAAACATGTTCATACACTGCATTTCACCTGCCATATCTCTTTTTGAAAATATGCCATCTAGTCAAACAGCTAAACAACTACAGAGAAAAAGTGGTGAATATATGCTTCCCATTTGCTGAGCTCTGCACAGAGATAACTGAACATTCTCTTGGATGTTGGAAAACCAAGGCAGCCTCCTATGATACAGTTGATAATGTGTTTATGATTTCTCAAGCTATATTACTTGCGTTTTTCAAAAATGTCCACAAAAGGGTGCACCACTCTGGGTGTTCAATGAAGGGAAACAGCAGGGCCCCTGAAGTCTCCTCTGGGGACATGGAATGAAGTCTGAGGACCAACCACCCTTCTATTGCATCATCTGTAAATATTCCTCAAAAGGATCCTCCAACTTCTTTGTCTGTTTGGACCACAGCTACCCCTGGCACAGTGACTCTCCTCTGCTCTGGACAGACATATTAAGATCAATCAAAGAAAAAAGACTACAGAAAGTCAATAAGACCCAAAATGTTAGAAGTTTGATAAAACAAATGAACACAGTACTCAAGACTGTTCATAGGAATTCATGCAACAGAAGTAAATAAGATATATTACTGTACAGCTAAATTAATAACAGATAGTCTCACTGCAAAAACACAGGGCAGTAAGGGAAAGGAAGGGGAGAAGTAAAATGCCATCAAGGAAGTATCAATTAGAGAAAACATTAAAGCAATTAAAAGAAGACGAGTCACTGTTAGAATAGTACAGAAGAGGGTACATATCAACAAGAAAACTACTCAAAGCTAGACGTGATAAAAACATTGTACAGTATCAGAACAGACTAGCATCTATCATACACTATTGCAAATATTAAACTAAATAAAGATATGAGCACATGCAGAAAAATGTAGAAAATAAGTAGACGAATATAAAAGAAAAGCATAAAATAAGCAATTTATTGATGATCCAAAAGAGTTTTACAGAGAATTGGGAAACGAGGCAAAAGGAATAGAAATTAGACACATTTTGGAGAAAATATCTATGAAGATCCTGTGGAACATAGCAAAGATGCTGAATGGATAGAAGTAAAAGAAAGAATAAGAAGATCAAATATACAAGATATGAAACAGGATGAAGTAAAGGCCATAGAAACTGAAAAAAAAAACTATTAAGAAAAGCTCCTAATTGGAAAACCCTGGCTCAGATGCCGCACCTCATTTCTGGCTAAAAGTATTAACATCTTTACATGAAGATTTAGCCATGAGTAAGAAATATTTATATGTACACTCCGAACAGAAGCTGACTTCGTTAACAACAGGAAAAATGATACTCCTCCTTAAGAGTGACCCTTCAAGATATCCTAAAAATTACAGACCAATAACTTGCCTTCCACTACACAATGGAATTCATGCCAGCAGAGATTATAGTAATTTAGAAGAAAAATCAATCACGGTAATAGAATGAAAGGGTAACAAAAGAAAGTTATATGGAACAAAGGATTAGTTGCTGTTAAAGTCATAATGGTGAATTGTAAAAAGAGGAAGAATTTAAGTGAGGCATTGATAGATCACCAAAAAAAACGTTGGGAGGGTGGCCTGATGGTTAAGGTGTTTGCCTGACAAACGCAAGGTGCAGGGTTTGAGTCTCACAAGGGATAATTGGCTCACAAGGGCAGTTAGCTTAGTACTAACCTATGAACATATGACAGCATCCCACATTCATGCATAAAAGAGTGTGCACAAATGTATAAGATACATCCTACACTGATTGACTACATTACAGTGACCATGAAACAGTGGCAAACCACTTTGCATTTAAGCCATGATAAAGGACAAATTATTATCCCAGGAATAAAAATTCAAAGGGTGATATTCCAGGGTGACACTTTGTCACCGCTGCTCTTTTGTCTTGCCCTTAACCCATTAAGCTGTCTACTTAATAGATTAGGTCATGGCTACAATTTGGCTCTCAGAAAACAACAAAGTGTAAAGACTTATCTTCTCTTTGTGGATTATTTACAGCTCAATAGCTCAGATGAAGAACTGAACACACAACTGCAAGTAGTCAAAACTTTCTAAGATGATAATAATGTAATTTGGTCTTGATAAGTGTGCAAAAGCAACCTTTAAAGCAGAAAAGCTGCAGCACCAAGAAAACATCAGTCTGGGACAGAAATTTGATATAAAAACTTGAGCAAGAGGTAGTATATAAATATTCAGGAATTGATGAAGGGTCAACAATAAAACATGAAAAATTGAAAAAATGAGAATAAAACTACTTGAATCTAAATGCTATTGGTAGGATTCAGCTCTTTGTTTAATGGTTTTGTTGTTGAACCTTGCACAAAGGTGGTAGTTAGGTACATCAGGCTGAAGCCCTAAAGACAAACAATAGGAGTGGAAGTTTTGTGGGGGGATTTATTTCCCACACAAAAGGGCATTATTAACTTTCTTAAACATCCAACATCAAAAAAACTATATAGATAGGGAAGATCCCCAGTGGGGGTACTTATCTGAACACTCTGGTAGTTCAAGATAATTGACAGACTGAAGACAAGGTCTCAATGCATTGCACTACACAGGAGAAACAAAATGAAGATAGTGTCAGCTGATGAACCTTCACACCACCTACATCTTGACACCAGACAGTGAAGGGCATCCACCAGCACAGGGATGGCAAAAGACTCTGGTATTTGGGCCAGCCGTGGGCTTCTATATGGCAGGACATCCCAGGACTTAGTACTGTAACATTGACTAGTACTGGGACATTGACTATGATGAACATTGTGATGTTCTATAATAATATAATAACAAGTGTAAAAGTTTATGCAGTGTCAGTGGTGTGACAGGTTGTGGGTTCTATTCCACACCACGTAGATCGATTGCTGACACTTGCAGTGCAGCATAAGGGAGTTTCTGCAGTCCTGATTGTGCCATCCTTCTGATGAGATGCTAAACCAAGCCCCCATCTACTTGAGTTGGTGGTAGCTCAGGTGGATATAAAAGATTCCAAGGCACTGGCCAAATTTCCCCTAGTAATACAAGTACCACCTTGGGTCTCCCCTGAAAAGAGGCTTCTAGCTTAGTGGGATTAACCCGATCAACAAAAGGATAAATAATAAATAAATAAAATAAAAATGTATGTAGCCCTAGCTTCAACATTGATGAATACCAGAGAATAACTAGGTATTAATGCAATCCTGATTAGATGGAAAGCTGTATGAAATACACTTAGGACATGGCAAGTATCATGCGGCTCCACAGGGTTCTGCGAGGGGGACCATACTTGTTTAGGTTTTATCTTTCTGATTTATCATTTTTTTCCGAGGCATTCTACTGTCTGAATTCAGAAGATATAAAAATGGGAAACAGATTACATCTGCTACAGCTAGGGCATTTCTGTGTTCTAGATGCACGGGGTTCAATGCTAAAATTCTGAGCAAAGTAATTGCAACACATATAGATGGAGAATGAGACAAAACATCAGCAGAAATGACATGAAACAAGTTTATAATAAAGTGTCTACAAGATAGCACAGATGTAGTATGTTATTAGCTCTGCTATTCCATTATTAAATATCTATAAGCAATCTTAAGACAATCAGTACTTTTTCACTGACAGAACAGTCTCTATACTTATATGTGAAGGGTAAAGCTTCTGGTCTGTCATATTAATACAGACAGGCACACAAATTTGGTTGGATACCAATGTTCCCAAACATCCTGAATATTCCTGATTTCTTATACCTTCATATCTGCTGATGTATTCTGTCACTGCATAATTAAGTTTATTCTCCCACAAGTCAACTTTCTGATAGAGCCATAACATTCTGAGTACATGTCTACATTTGGTACATAACTTTGCATTTTCTGTCTTGCACGTGCACGCACACCGACACACACACACACTATATATATACACACACACACACATATATATATATATATATATATATATATACACACACACACACATATATATATATATATATATATATACACACACACACACACACACACACACACACATATATATATATATATATATATATATATATATATACACACACACACACACACACACACACACACACACACACACACACACACACACACATAAATACTGGGAAAAACAGTCCTCGGTACACTGGGCAATCAGTTCCCTTCTCTGTGTATTATGAAACTCAGTGCAGGTGCAGCATATTAATTCTGAAATGGTGATAATAAAACACATCCTATTATAGCATACCACTCAACTTCTTAGTGCAAGAAATCTGGACAAAGACAAAAATAATGCAGGGAAAAGGGCACAAAAATAGGGAAATATTTTAAATATTGCTCTTACAAACTTAGAAAGTTGCCAGAATAAAAGGTTTTGTGTTACCATGTATTTCCTGAAGGATATGAAGTCTGAAACTCAAATGTCTGTCATTATTTTGTGCCTCTCCAAACACCTGCACCAACTGAAAAGACCACAGAAATACCTCACAAAGAGAATCCATGGCCTCCAACACCTGTCCTATGCGGACAGGCTCAAATCACTATGACTCTACTCGGTATCATACAAATTGCTCAGAGGTGATCTATCTCTCGCCTACAAGGCAATATTGGAGCCTGCCCTACTATAGATGCTCTATATCCGTAAGTCTAACTCCTCTTGCATTACCCACTCGATAGGCCTAAATCTCGCCTACAAGGCAATATTGGAGCCTGCCCTACTATAGATGCTCTATATCCGTAAATCTAACTCCTCTTGCATTACCCACTCGATAGGCCTAAATCTAATAAGTGACATCAACAAAACCTGCTGGAGAGATAGGTTCGTCTCCCAAAGGCTGCCCCGTCTCTGGAATAGACTTCCCATACATGTCAAACAGAATATCTTGCTGTCCCTCTTCAAGCGCATCCTTGACGAGTGGATGGGAAACCACAAATCTGTCCTACAGGTTCCACCTTTGTCCCTCACTGACAAGGGCGACATGTCCTGACTGAGGTTTCTTTCTTGGGGATAATCTCTTGGCTAGGTTTGTAAGGGCAACCAGGGTCATTAGCCTAGTAACCTCCTATGATCCTAAGAATTCAGTCTCAGTGGTTTGCCAGAGGCAAAAGATGGGACATTTTGCAAAAAATCTGGACAGTTGAGAGGTATGATTATAAGACTAAATGCTGCAATTATCTATAACAACAATAAATGCCTGCAGTGCTTGTTAAACGGTAATGCAAAACCATACACATTAGTGCTGGAGAGCAACACATAGCCATGCTCTCCATATGAGGGTCTTGAACCACATGCAGACACAAAGTGTGTATGGGCTTCTACAGCCCGCAAAAGAGCTTGAGTAAACTGACCAGAATAATATGAATAATATTCTGATAAATACATCACAACTAAGCATATGAGATTTAGGGTTTATACTTTGAAGGGTGAATATTTAATACAGCACACAGTAATTAAAAGTGTAGATTCATTTAAGGACCAGGGTATATGGTTAGATACAGCTTTGAATTTTTCTGAAAACATCAACCAGTTGGTTAATGATAGTTATACAGTTATAGGCTGTACAAAATAATTACAAAGTCTAGAAATCAGAAATTATTAAATCATTGTTTGTAAGTTACATTTGCCTAAACCTGAATACAGAATAATATTAAAACCTTATAAGAAAACTAGCATGATTAAATTGGAAAGAGTACAGTGCAAACACACCATGGTCATCCACGACTGAGAAAGTCTGAGTTATTATGAATGATTAAAATAGCTGAACCTTTACTGTATCTTGTACAAATATCTTAACTTGTACAATGTCTTGCATAGACATTTAAGAGAAGACCTCATGCACAGACCTGATTTTGGTACAACAGGCTAAGAAAGGAGTTGCAATAGCAAAGAACAAGGCATCAGAGCCACTCTACCAGCTTCTAGAAAGTGACAATATATTCCACAAAAACTATATCAGTTTGCAAGGCAGAGGCAGAAAGATAAAGATCATCAGATACCCTTCATAAGGGATGCCAGCAACAACCTGTTCACCAGTCCACAAGGCATCAAAGGTAAATGGAAGAGCTTCTGAATGAAGGACCCCCCCCCCCCAGAAGCTGTATTGCCCCAGACGCAGCCTACAATGAGAGAAGAGGAGTAGCCCACCATAGACGTAAGTAAGAACAGCACTAAGGAAAATGAAGTTAGGGAAAGCAGTAGACTCAGATGAGGCCACAGCAGATATTATAAAGATGTTGAGCGAGAAAGGGGAGAAATGGCTCCTGAGGATATTCATAGCAGTGTGGAGAGAAAGTCATATCCCAGATGACTGGAGAATAAGTATACTAGTGCCAGTGTTTAAAAACAAAGGGGTACATCCACAACTGTGGTTAGTACGGTATCAATCTCCTGTCACGTGGCATGAAAGTTCTGGAAAGGGTGACTGATAAATGGATATGCAGAGTAGCAGAAAGCAAGATGGGAGTTGAGCAGCTTGAATTCAGATCAGGATCCAGCACAAGTTCTCAATGTTTGCAGTGAGATAGATACTTGAGAAGAAGTTAGAAATGGGAAAAGAATCCAACTGGGCATTCCTACACTTGGAGAAAACATATGACAAGGCCCCAAGAAAGTTGATTTGGGCAGTCTTGCAGTGATTCAAAATCCCAGAAACATTAGTAGAATTAGTGCAAGCTATGTACAAGAACACAATGACTCAAGTATGAACAGTGCTTGCTCTCACAGAGGGGTTCCCAGTGGGAGTGGGTGTGCATCAGGGTTCAGCTCTGTGCCCAATGCTGTTCATAACGGTGATGGATTACATTAAGCAGGTCAAGTGACAGATCAACAAAGTTGCTGTATGCAGACAATGTGGCATTACAGGCAGACTCTAAGGAAAACCTTTAGCAAAGGTTAGGGGAATGGAATGCAAAACTGAAATTACATGGGATGAAACTGAGTACAGACAAGACAGTTATAATGGCAGCAAATGGGGGAAATAAAAAGAAGCTGAGAACAGAGACAGAATGGAAAATAACAGAACAGGCTAACAGCTTCAAGTATCAAGGAGGTGTGGCTGAGCAGAAGGGAAGTCTGAGTGAGGAGGTCAAAGCTAGAATCAGAGGGGCCACAGCCAACTGGCACAGTGTGTCTGGTGTAGTTTATGGCAAAAGAAGTTGAAAAGCAAGGTGTTCAAAACAGTGGTGTGACCCATACTACTGTATGGTACACAAACCTGGGCAGTAAAGGCAGAACAGTTGAGGAAGACAGAGGTAATAGCGATGAAGTCCCTGAAACAGATGGTGGGATGCACACTGTGGGACAGACAAAGAAATGACTACATAAGAACAAAAGCCAAAGTAGCTCCAAATTGCAGAAAAGATCAAAGCGAACAGATGATGTTGGTCTTGGCACGTGTGCAAAAAAACAGAAGACAATCTGGTGAAAATGACTCAGGACAGACAGGAAGAAGACAAGAGGAAACAAGGGCACCCAGAAGCAATAAGCTAGATAGACACTGTGAGAGAAGACCTTTGACTGTCAGACTTGACTGTCAAAGAATGTAGGTTTTGGCATTCAGCAGAGAGAGATGGCGACAGTTGGTATGATACCTTAACCCCATGTAGAAAAATGGAAGAATGGGGGTGGATGATGATTGGAGGCATATTTTATTGAGGCAATTTCAGTTTTCCTATTAATAATAATGGATTGGACGACTTCTTTCAGTTGAGGGAAGATTGACAGATTTTTGCATAATTAATGACTGATATTTTTGTTGTATATAGTTTAGATCTCAATTCCAGTTTAGCCAAAGGCTGTTGGTCCAGTAATGGAGCTTGGCATGCAGGAATGCCTTAAAGGAATCCCAAAGAATATGTGGGGGGCATACTCTCCCATTGCATGAGCTGACACATTCCTGGGTAATATTAACAAAGTGATTTGCAGAATCTTGGCATTGAGTGTACTATGGGTAAAGTCTCCATGATTTAGGATGAAAGGGATCCCAAGATGGAAAAAAGGAAAGACTGCATTATGGTCTGAGTAAGGTCTAAGAAGCACTGTGAAACTCAAAGTGCCCTGGATGGCATCAGCCACATAAATCCTGACAATTCTTGTGGAAGTACCAAACCTAGGTATACTGAGCTGGGCCTTGGATGCAATACAACTCCAAGTCAACAAGAAACAACTCTTCAGTCCATAACTTGAGAAATCTAGCAACAGAGCATATATTACATGGCTTAGATACTGAAGTGTCCTAAGGGCCAAGAATACAACTGCAGTCACCAGCAGTTAAAAACTGACAGTGTTGTCCTGAATAAAGTTAAAAATGTAACAAGCCTCACCCACTCCTAGAACTGGATGCAAGTAGATAGAAATAACTTTATGGCTCTTTCACCCACCCACAAAAAAATGATGTGTAAGATGCATCCTGGAAAAAATCCATAAAGTTTTTAACACGCTAAGCAATGATTCCACTTGACTTTTAAGTTTCTCATAACTGGGATTTCAAAATCAGTGTGTTAATAAACAGTTCACTGAGGACTTTGGCAATTATTAGGATGAGACAACACAACGGCCAGCAAAATTTGTTCCAAAAAGCTTTAATAAGCTATAAAAGTCACGTAGGGATATATAAATCTACCCCAAGCTCCAAACCGGTTTCGGTATAACCTTCTTCAGTGGAGCACACAAAAATAGAAAAAGTGGAGAGCCAACAGCAAAACACCTGATACTATATAGTATCTGCCAGTCATGCAATATCCAATCATAAGATAGTAATGTGGTCTAATAAGACCTTAAATGCCTACTTGGCATGTGTATACATAACAATGTATTAAAAATCCAAATAATCATAAAGTTTGTGTAACATGGAACTAGATATAGTTATATTTCTTTTGTACTCTAAATATATACAACAAAAATTACATCCACATTAATATGGTAATGCAAAATGATACTGTAAACATAGGGAGTAGAAATGTGTGCTATCCATAAACGGTCATCAGTGTAACACACATATTTGGCCATAAGAATAATATCCTTAAGTACCAAAAATCCTAATAAAACATACCTAATGTGATTATAGATGGTCATTAATACCTGGGGGAAATAAGGCACCTAAGTGTATAATCCAATATTTCTCTTTATGTGTAAGTATATTTTCCCACCCCTGTTGGTGACTTCTGTCACCCACAATACGATCTATTATGGTGAACATAAACTTGGCAGTAGGGTGTTTAACTGTATGTTGGTAGAGGGCATTTGTAATTTTCTTATTTCTAATGTTGCTTCTATGTTCCCCTATCCTAATCCTCAATGACCGAGAAGTTTTTCCTACATAAAATGAAGAGCATTGACAGGTTGCAAGATAAATGACCCAACTCGTGGAACAATTTCCAAAAAACCTTAAATCGTATACCTTACTGGTATTAGCACTACTAAACTGTTTAGTTTTGTTTACCTGGCTACATGACATACAATGCCCACAAGGGACAGTGCCCACTAATTCTGTACCAGTCATGGTTAGTTGTCTGTATCTGGCCCCTCCACTTCCATGATGTTTATAGTGTGAAAAAATTGAACCTAGAGTTTTGCCCATTCTATAAGAAAATTGGCAACGTGTACCCAGATGTTGTCTGAGAGTGTGATTAGCCAACAAAATATTCCAATTCCTCTCCATGATTCCTCTGATAATCTGATCATTTCTACCATATGTGGTGACAAATCTCAAGACCCCATCACCTTTCTTTTTCTGATGATCCTGGTATTCAAGAAGCTGATGCCTAGTGTAATTGTCAGAGCAATATTTAGCAGATCTAATGTCAAACTCAGCATACCCTCTATCAAGAAATCTATTTGTAAGGTCTGAACTGGCCACCTCATAATCATCCACACTGGAATTAATCCGTTTGACACAACAAAACTGAGATTTAGGGATGTTCCGGACAGTGTGGCGGGGGTGCATACTTGAGGCATGTAGCAACGTATTATATTCTGGATATTTCCTGTATATTTTCATGCCTAATGTGTTGTCAGGCTTTCTGTAAACATTGACATCTAAAAATTCAATAGATGTCAAGTTACTATTAACTGTAAATTCAATGCCCCAAATATTGCTGTTAAGATAGTCAACAAATTCTTTAAGATATTCAATATCTGCCCGCCACACCATCCAACAATCATCAAGATATCTTCGCCAAATATCCATTTCCACAATATAAATGTTGTGAGATGTATCATATATTAGATATTCTTCCAAGTAGGCCATAAAAAGATCTGCATATATTGGAGCAAAGGATGCCCCCATTGCAGTGCCTTGTAGTTGCCAATAGCATTCACCTTGGAAGTAAAATATGTTTTTGTTAAGAACATGCTCACACATACAAATCAGAAGGGTATTAAAACCAGGTGGATATAGATTAGTTTTTTCAAGCCAAAACTGAAGTGCTTGAAGACCAGCCCAGTGTGGAATACTGGTGTATAATGATTTTACATCTAATGTACAAAGTAACCAGTCAGATTCAATTTGGGTCTCTGCTATAATCTGTAAAAATTGTGTGGTATCCTTGATTCTAGCTCTGACATTAACCAGGAGTGGTTTCAAATATTCCGTCAAATAGGCTGATAATGGTTCAGTGAGTGAACCATGACCTAACACTATAGGTCTCCCAGGTGGAGAAGTAAGTGATTTGTGTATTTTAGGAAGTAGATATAGTATCTGTTTATTGGGATCCTTGACCGTTAAATGCTTGACAATAGTAGTAGATAAAATGTCATTCTCTACTGCACTACTCAGAAAGTTGTCAATCTCTTTTTTTAAAAGTAGAAGTTGGATCAATATCCATCTTCATATAGCATTTCGTATCGGATAATTGTCGTAATCCTTCTTGTATATAATAGTCCATGTCAAGGACTACTACAGCTCCACCTTTGTCCGCCTTTAAAATCGCTATATTATTGTTATTTTTCAATTCATTAAGCGCCTTCCTTTCAGTTTCATGAATATTGTCTTTTAGTATGTTGAAACCAGATGGTGGAAAATGTAAGTCCCTAAGTACAGCCTGTTGAAAGGCTGTGACATGGATATTAGCAGGAGGTTGGAATGTAGATTTGAGAAATCTAAACTCAGTAGATCTTTGAGCATTATTATTGCCATTTTCAGAAAAAAATATCTTTAAATTGAGACAACGGCAAAATTCCAGAACATCATTAACTGTTTGATATTGATCACAAAAGAAGCCAGGTACGAATCCTAAACCTTTATTTAAAATTGTTTCTTGTTCCAGAGTGAGCACAGATTTAGAAAGGTTGAGAACATTTTTATACTCAGTGTCATTTATTTTAGAAGTGCTTGGACTATTCCATCCATTGAGTCCAAATCTAGACCTATTTCGGTGTTTCCTCCCCCCGCGGCGTTTCTTCGTACCCCTAAAGGGGTAGGTATGTTACTTCTCTTTTTAATTGGTGAGTGATCAGATGTAATGCCCTCACTGTCAGTGGGAGAAGACTCATCACCCGAGGTACTGGTATATGTGTGTTCCTTATTTTTAAGAATAGGTCTGGGTCGTTTCCTTGATCTGGCACCGTCCCTACCCATAGTCATATCTTTAAATCTGACCGACTTTTGTAATTCAAAAGGTCGTCCCCTGCCATAGTCATTGACGTCCCGATTGAATTTTTTGATTTTCCTTTCTTTGGTCAATTTATCATACTGGGTCAGTTCCCTGGATAAATTGGCCACCAAAGTGCTATAATTACTGTTGGACTCAAATTGTTTACAGATAAGACTAAGGTCCTTAACCTCAGCAATATTCAAATCTATTGTCCTTTCATAATAATCTGACAATATTTGTACAAATCTCATAGATCCTTCTTGTACTGCCTCATACCATTCATTGGTCAACCTCTGTTCAGATCTGCTGACCATGGGTTTTAACCTGATTCTGAGCCCCCTTGGGACTAATTTTTTAAAAGAATAGGCCTTAAAAAGCCTTAGGTGCCATATATTGGCTCGCAATCCTTTTAGGGCTTTCTCTAAATTAAAGAAGGCCGATTGACACCCATTTTCAGCAGAGGCAGCCTGTTGATCATTATTCATGTTGCTTGGGATAGAATCCAGTCCAAACACCTGGATATCCTCCCTATCAGCACACATACCCTGTAAAATATTGTCCAGATTCATATTTACCCAATAAACTGACCCAGTACAATAGAATTTAGGGTCGCACGATGCCAGTACCAAGAAAAGGACCCAGATAATTGTTAATTCACCCTGCAATAGAAATAGGGTCTCTGTCTAATCTAATTGTCCAAAATACCAGTATCTCAAGGGACTAGGCATATACCAAAATGTATGCCAAACATGAGATGGACAGATCAAAAAACCCTGTTCATTCTTGCATCACTGACCTGTATTCTACTCAAAAAAGTCTTGGTCATGACAATAGGAAAGAAAACGTCTATCAAATGTATCAATAGTTAAATATTGATGTAGCAATCTTTTGAAAAAATGAATAATGATATATATGTTTTTTTATTATTACCCCTCAACCTGAAAGGTATTGATGACCTGAATCTATCAACAAAACTAATTGCCACTAGTGCCAACTACTGTAGTGATAATGGTACCCAATCTGCTATCAAAAGGAAAATACCTTATATAGCCCAAAAATACCTAAACCAAGTGGACTGTGTATCAAATCTTAATTATTGGTCCTGGTAAATGTTGTCACAAAAGACTTTTGACTGGGTATATTCAGTCTTTTTTATGTGCTGAATAGTGGAATTATGTGCTAAAGTTCCTGGGTTTCTAAAGTTTACATTGGCAACAATTGGTCCTATACTGGGACTTGATTTCTATATTCGGGGCTTCAGTTTTAATTTGGTCGTGGTGTGCAACTGTGCCTAGAGATCGCATCATTATACTACGAAGTAGGAACCGGACGAATGGGATGGTTTATGTGCAGCATAACAGTTGAAAGCTAATAAGCTGTTGATTTGGATGATACCATTTTGGGCGAGGTGAATGGAACGAAACGAGACAATCAAAGTGTATTTTCACATTTGGAAGTCAGCGGGTTTCATTTTTGGTCTGTGTCCAACTGTTATACTTAACATTTGAGATACTGTGAGTTTACTAACTGTGTTCATATCTAACTGAATAATTGAACTATGTGTTAGTGTTCCTAAGCCAATATTTATATTGGTGAATTTGGCTTTATACTGGGACTGGAAACCTATTATTTAAGGCATTCGTTGTGATCGTTGTGATTTGGTTGATGGTCGCAACTTGGTCTAAGAATGAATATACTGTAATACAAGGCTTTTTCCGATTCAACAGTAAACATAAGATAAGATCATTAATAATACACTGATTGATAGACTCCAATTCCTTTAACAGTAGGTTTTTCTCCCTCTCATTCTCTGCAATTATTGCTCTTACTATATCCAAACCACATCTGTCAAAAATATTTATAAGGTTAGTATAAAATTCAGAACCTTCCTTCACCCCATTAGGATATTTAGTAACCCGTAAACTTTTAGGAACTATGTTTCTTTTTAAACATTCCTTTAGGTACACTAAATCACATTCAATGCGTTTGAATTTGTCCAAATAATAAAACATTAAGTCACAATTATCTCTATAAGTACGAGTGGTTGTTTCTGTACTACACTATTGAAAGACTTTTTAGAATTTAGTGAATAGTTCTTCGCTAAAAGAGCTTTATAATCAAAAACACTGTTGTGAGTAACAGAGTCACCTTTCCTTATATTGGCACCATCACCCGTTTGGATTCCTGAAGTCCCCTTTTCTTTTTCACATGTGTTCTCCCGATCAGAGAACAAAATATTAGGAAAACCAGATAGTTCATTGCCACTGGTGTCTGCACTGTTGTCGCCGTTTTGTTGAGAGAATAACACGCCAGAGGTACCGCAAGGAACAGTTTTCTGATACCTCTGGCTGATTTCCTGGTTGCCAGCCACACCGGAGGCCAGTGTAACAATGGATTGGCAGGCTGGATTTAAAAGCTCAACCAGCTGAGATAGCTGGCCAATCACCATCCTTAATTCCCCTCTTTCACCGGCTCTAAATTCCTCTTCGGTCTCCGCCCGTTTATGTGACTTGTTTCTTTTGTTTTTATCGCTTGTTCAGTGAAAATAAAATTACTTGGATCCATTTGGACTCGGGCCCTTATTTGGCACTCCAGCGAACCTTTGCATTGGTTTTGGTATAGTTCCAGTTCGCTTTTCATCTCACATTGTTTTTTTTGGTTTTAGTTTCATTGAGATGGCGGAGTTTCCAGGGGTGGAGACTGAAGAGGAATTTAGAGCCGGTGAAAGAGAATTAAGGAAGGTGGTTGGCCAGCTATTGCACCCATGCAGCCTGACAAAGGGGGAGGTACAGTACTGATGGATGCCATTATTTATGAATCCAAAATGAAGGACATGTTGAATGATAATACCAAATATTCCAGGGCCTCTATCAATGAGATAAATATAGCTAATTCTAAAATTAATCTTTTGCTCAATGACTTATTACTGGAAGGCTCTATCAACATTGATACATACAATTTTCTGTCCATCAAGAACCCCAGGGTACCTTCAGTTTTTGGGATTCCAAAGGTCCACAAGGATCCTTTGGACCCATTACGACTTATAGTATCCTCAGAGGGTTCGGTTACTACACCTCTTGCTAAATATGTGGATGTCAAGTTAAAGGACCTATCTAATGGGGGTCCATCAGTTCTGAGAGATTCTTGAGACTTGTTGAGGCAGGTAAAACCCAATCTTTTTCGCAAGGACAGTATTTTTGTAACCTTAGACATTGTTGATTTATTTGGTTCCATTCCACATGATATAGGGTTTTTGTGGCTAGAGGAATGTATGACCAATAATGGTGGTTTCACTCAACATGATTTTCGTAATTGTTTATTATTAATGGAAACAGTTCTTCACAATAATCTTATGTTTTATGAGGTTGAGTTTTTTCGACAGAGAAAAGGGGTTGCCATGGGGGCAAAGTGTGCTCCAACCTATGCAAACATTATTTTGACATGCTGGGAAACAAAATTTGTACTTAATAGTGAATTTGCTAATTGTTGGTGCTTATATAAGGGTTTTTTGGATGACATTTGCATATTCTGGACAGACAGTATGGATAGATTTTTAGAATTTTTGTCCTACCTAAAAGGAACCACTAACTTCTTGGATTTTACTTATGATGTTAATAAACACGAATTAATATAGTTGGATATTTCACTTTTCAAGTCTGAGAATGAATTTTCCTCCAAGGTACATAGCAAAAATACTTTCTCTAATTCCTATCTCCATTTTAGCAGTGGTCATCCATTTTTTCAAAAGAAACCTTATTAAAAGGCCAATTGGTTAGGATTAGTTGGATGACGTCACAGGACAGAGATTTTAAAATAGAATGTGACTTTGTATGTGATATGTTTAAAGAAAGGGGTTATCCAGACAAACTAATTCATGATATCACTATAGATGTGGTGGAAGGAAGAAAGGAAAGGTTTGCCCCTATTTTGGGAAAAGATGAACCTAGAGTTTTAGGTGCAGAGAGCAACCTTACGACCAACTGGGAAGAAGCCTATGTAATGGATTATACCAGTGACTCTAGTGTCATTAGGCAAGTTATAACCAGGGAATGGGATAGGTTCAGAGAGTTTTCAGATTTGGATATTGCACATAAAGAACCTTTAAAATTCATATACAGAAAGGACACGAACATAAAGAATTTGAGTTTGGGAAGGGATCCAATCAAAACGGTAGATCAGGGAAAATGGGTACTTTTAAATGTGGGAGCTGTTCACAGTGCCCATACATACTCAATAAATCTTGTATAGAAGTACCAAGTAGAAACAGGACAATTACAAGTATCTGTTATTCCAATTGCAATACAAACGGAATTGTTTACCTAGCAACTTGCCAGATATGTAATTCATTTTATGTAGGAAAGACGGAAAAGAAATTAAAATTGAGGATCTATGAACATTATTATGAAATTAAAAAACAAAATGTTAATAATGCTTTATTCCATCACAAATATGTGAACAGGCTTCCTTTACATTCTTTGTCCTAGAGGTTGTACCCAAGGAAATCAGAGGGGGTATGTGGGAAGCCAAATTAGAATATCGAGAACTATTCTGGCAGATATTTTTGGAAGCTACAAAAATCCCAGGCTTGAATGACATGCTATCCATTCATCTAGCGCTCAAATTACGGGCTGCAAAATTGTGACTTACCACCACAGGGCAGCCTTATATATACAATTTTATTGAAATGAGGAAAGTTCATAATGGATGTTTTAATATTTTGTTTCTATAAACACATTGTTTTTATAAATACATTGTTTTAAACATTTTTAATCTTTTAATGTATATGCCTTAACTATTTATGGTTATTTATTGGGACCCAATATAGATGTACAACAGTGGTTCACCTATCAATTTGTTTTATAACATAAAAAGTATAGTTTTTTTTTGCTACGAGTTCTACAAACAATTGATGTATTATATAGGGATTAATCCTATTGGATAATGGTATAACAGTCAATTAGTTTTAGAGTTAACAGGTGTATATAAAAGCTTTTGAATTTTTAACAGAGGATATTTGCATCTGAGGAAGGTGTACGACACGTATCAAGAAGTGTCAGCGTTTATGCAACTTGTTTCCTTTGTTTTTATCACTTGTTTAGTGAAAATAAAACTACTTGACTCCATTTGGACTCGGGCCCTCATTTGGCACTCCAGCGAACCTTTGCATTGGTTTTGGGTGTATTTTCAGTTCGCTTTTCATCTTGCACTGTTTTTTGGTTTGAAATTCAAAATCTATCACAGTTTTGCCCAGAAGCTTTTAATAGTATCCTGTGCAGCTACAAATGGGATTGTCTTAAAACCCTTCCTCTACATGATGCCCTTCTCTATTTCAATAACACCTTCTTAAAGATCTTGCACAGCCTAGCCCCTATCAGAAACAAAATAATTAAATCCAATCATGCCCCCTGGCTGTCTAAATCTACTATAGAAATCATGCACAATAGGGATAAAGCCTGGCTCAAATCCAAGCATAACAATGATCTCACTCATTACAAACAGCTCCGAAACCAAGCCAAAAAACACATTCACAAAGATAAGCAACAATACTTCTGGAAGTTATAAACAAATAGGAAAAACAATCCCAAACTGTTCTCGGCCTCTATCAATAATCTCTTAACCTCAGGTAATAAATCTAATACAAACCCCTACCCTAGCTTACCTCTTGAACAAACTGCCTCTAAATTTAACTCTTACTTCATAGATACTAGCTAATCTTACTGCCTCCTTTTCTTTACCCCTATCCAACAACCTTATAGCAATACCATCCTCCCCTCCCCCCTTCATTTCCTAATCACATCATCTCTAACATTCTATCTCAAAACTTTACACAGGAGCCCCCCCCCCCCCACTCGTATTTAACCTCTCTCCCATCTCTACTTTGACTATTAAAAAACTCTTATTAAACCTGAAACCCAGCTCTAATTCAGCCGACCACATTCGTGCCAAATTCCTCAAATTTTCTTTTACCTTTTTGGCTGGGCTTGTATAAGCCCCAGGGCCGATAGCCTAGTATTTACCTATGAACCTATGAAAATCGCAGCAGATGCTGTAGCCTATCAAATCAGCATGCTAATTAATAGGTCCTTCCAAGAATCCTATGTCCCTTGCCTCTGGAAAAAAAGCTATTATCTTGCCACTTCATAAAGGTGGACCATCATCTGACATCTCTAACTTTCAGCAACCGTGCTACTTTACCCCATCTCCAAAATTCTGGAAAAATGTGTCCAGAAACATCTTCTCCAGTACCTTCTAAACAATAACCTCCTCTCCCCAACCCAACATGGATTCCGTCACAGACATAGTACATCTACTGCCCTAATCTCTTTCTTAGATATCATCAATAAAGTTCGCGACTCAGGTCTTACAGTATCTGCTCTCTTCCTGGATTTATCAAAAGCATTTGATACGATTTCTCATCCCATCCTCCTTGCCCAACTCTCTTCAATGGGATTATGCTCACTCACTTGGTTCAAAAGTTATCTCTCAAACAGGCAACATGCTGTCAAATGGCATAACTCCATTTCCCCCTACCTTCACAACCCTACCGGCGTACCACAAGGCTCAATATTAGGCCCTCTTCTGTTTAACATATTCACTAACAATCTTCGCCAAGCTATCCCAAATACATCCCTAGTTCAATATGCAGATGACTCGACTATAGTCTGCTTTGCTCTCAATCCCTACATACTACAACAAAATACCCAAGCTGCCTTCCTCTCTGTGGAATCCTGGCTCCATAAAAAATATCTTTCCCTAAATGCCAAAAATACAAAACTTATGTTGTTTACCCACAAAAGAAATACATCCCATAAAGCAGACTTCAATATGTTCTCATCAAACTCCACAAAAATCAAATTAGTACCAGTACTAAACTGTTAGGAGTCATAATCAATGAAGATCTAAAATTCAGTCTTCATATCCAGTCCAAAGTAAATAAAACACATAAAAAACTAGGACTATTATACAGGAACAATAGATTCCTCTCCTTGCCAACTAAAGAAGCATCAGCACTCTTATTTAATGCCCTCCTTAACTTATGTGCACCTTTACTAATTAATTTACAGTCTGCTTCAAAATTAAAAATAGAATCCTGTTACAATAAAATTGTCAAATTTGCTACAGTCACTCTTCCCATCACTGTATTGCATTAAGAAAACTTCAATGGCTCAAATTCCCCCACTATTTACTATTCCTCCAGCTTACCACCACACACAAACTAATTCATAAACCACAAGACTGCCCAGCCCTTAGCTCCTTGCTCACCACTTATACTCCCCTTAGATCACTACTTTCAGAACACAAAAAGTTTCTCCATATTCATAAACCCAATCGAGCAGCAGTAAAGCTTCTATATTCATGGACCATAGCAAAACTATGGAATAATCTTCCCTCTTCTATCTGCAGTGAACAAAGTCCTTCTGGCTTTAAAACTGCTCTACATAAGCACCTTTCATCTATGTGGATATGTAACTGCTCTACTTGCCCCTCTACTCCACTTTATGGAATCACCTGATTTCCCTACTCTTTAGAACTACCGCCACACCTATACCAGCCCCATTCTTAAATTCCCTCTTCAAGCTCTTTCTTCCTGTGTTCCACCACAGTCTACCTTACCACACTAATAGCATTTTATTGAAATAAAAATTTTCTTCAGACATTCCTCCCAAGTAAATGAACCCTCTGCAGAATTGAATTCTCTGTGAAACATTACATTTCTATACTTATCTGTATTATATTGTATAACCTCTTATAAGCACAACTACAGAATTTTGTTCTCTTCAAAGTTGTACATATGTTACTTGTTGAGTTCTGCTGATTTTTATGCTAGACTGAATTTTTTGTGCCCAATATCTGTACTACTGAAACTTGTATTTAATTTGTATTGTAATGAGGGAGCTTTTCTCCCCAGGCTTCCACTGAAAATGAGCTCTTTCTGGCCCAGTGGACTTTCCCAGTAAACAAACTTCAATAAATAAAATAAGAGAACAGCTATCCAATTGGAGGATTTTAAATTTATTTATTTATTTATTTAATTTATTTATTTATATTTGTTGACCTGGAGTGTCCAACTGGACGTAGGCCCATTTTCAGTGGAGGCCCAGGGAGAAAAGCTCCACAGTTAAAATAAACAGACAGTAGTTACATTGGATTACATAGCGATTAACAATTTACATAGCAATTACTTACAACATATTTACAGATGAAGAACATAGTACATCAGTAGACAACTAGAATCGTTATCTGTGAAGTACGTAACAGACATTAACAAATGTCAATAAATGTTGTAGAGTCTTGTTTACAAGGGAGGTTAGAGGAGTCAGGAGATTAACCAGTGGATGGTTGCAGTAGCTGCAGTATTATAAATGTACAAGGATGTGCAGAGGTGTAGCAGTGAATTCCATTTTGTACTTCCAGGTACTTATTACTACCCCCAATCTACCTGGCCATATCACTGAAGCATTTGCCACCCACCCCAGACTTAATGTGTGTAACATTTTTAAATGACCAGTCCTAAACAATTAAAGGTATTGTTTTTTAGATTTGCAATCCTCTTTGTAAGCAAGCTATATACATGTTTTAGGCATTAATCTGGATGATTATATTTATCTTATACAGAAATATCTGGCTTGATAAAGCCCCAGTGTTTCTAACTTGTTCAGAAAAAAATTGTACACTTTAGAGTACAAAGAGTGTGCCTGACTACACCCTTGAGATGAGGTGGTAAAGCGAGAGGCGAGTCATAAGACAGAACTGACAGTCTGTCTCTAGTCTCACCTATGATCACTAGCTTTCGGTAGTTACTAGAAAGGGTGATGTCATGAATATTCTCATCATAATCATCATCATCAACCCCCTTTTTCCCATTTTCTACATGGGTTCAGGTTGTCTTGTTAACTCTCGCCATCTCTCTCAATTCAGTGCCAGTTTCCTGCCTTCTTCGACCCTCATGTCTGACTGTTTTTTATTTAGTTATTTAACATTTGTTGACCGGCAAAGTCCGACTAGGTTCCACAGATCCTGTTTTCAGCGGAGGCCCGGGGCTAAATGCTCCAGAAGCATGTCTTTAGACTGTTGCAGATCTTCTCTCAAAATCCATCATCCTCTTTGCTGGATGCCCTGGTTTCTTCTTGCCTTCCTCCTGTCTGTCCCAAATCTTCTGCACCAGATCGTCTATCTGCTTTTCTGCACTTGTGCACGAACCACCCTAATCTGTTCTCTTTGACCTGCTCTGTAATTGGAGCTACTTTGGCTTCTGCTCTTATGTTCTCATTTCTTTGTCTGTCCCACAGCCTGTACTCTACCACTCATCTCAAACACTTCATCTCCATCACCTCTCGCTTCCTCAACTACTCTGCCTTTACTGCCCAGGTTTCTGTACTGTACAGTAGTACTGGTCGCACCACTCTTTTGTACATCTTACTTTGTATTTTGTTTAGCATTCTTCTGTCATGTACTACACCTGACACTCTGTGAAAGTTGGCTGCAGCCCATCCGATTCTAGCTTTGACCTCCTCATTCAGACTTCCCTTCTCCTTAACCACCCCTCCAAGATACTTAAAGCTGTTAACTTGTTCCACTATTTTCTCTTCTATCTCATTTCTCAGCTTCTTTTGATTTCCCCATATGATGCCATTACAGCTGTCATATCTGTACTCAGTTTCACTCCATGTGCCTTCAAGTTTTGCATTCCACTTCCCCTATCCTTTTACTGACGTTCTTGCAATAAAGTTTATCTGTAATGCCACATCATCTGCATAGAGCAACTTTGTTGATCTGTCCTCTCTGACCGGTTTGCCAATATGAAAAGCAATAGGCTCACAGATGAACCCTGATGCACACCCACTTCCACTGGGAACCCTCTGTGAAACTGAATACTGTTCATACTTGAGTCACTGGGTCCTTGTACATGGCTTCCACTAATTCTACCAATGTTTCTAGGACTTTGAACCTCCACAGAACTGCCTAAGTCAGCTTTCTTGGGACCTTGTCACATGCTTTCTCCAAGTCTAGGAATGCCCAGTTGGACGTTTTTTCCTCCTTTCTACTTTCTCAACTATCTATCTCACTACAAACATCAGGTCAGTTGAGCTGCATCCTGATCTGAACTGCTTATCTCTCATTTTACTTTCTACTACTCTGTGTATTAATTTATCAGTCAGACTTATGGGTCTGTAATTGCTTGACTGGTCAGACTTATGGGTCTGTGGAAGGGCCTCCCTTCTGCAGGAGAATGACTGTTGCTATTCTGCATTCAGTTGGTACAAAACTTGTATGGAGGCTAAGACTGAACTGTGTTGTTAGAGGTGTCGTTAAATGATGATCATGCTATTTATGATGCATCCAGAGATATTGTCATGATCCAGAGTTTTTTTTAGCTTTTGATAACTTTTTTAGGAGTTGGTCTTGTGTGATAGCAGGTGGTGTGTCAGTTTCAGTAATATCTCTTGAATACCTTGAATTTCTTATACTCCTTTTCCAATCATGCACAACTTTCTCTCTCCCTTTTCTCAATTCATCTAAATCTTTCCTAACTTCTTATTTCCGCTACGGATCTCTAAACTCTAGATATAAATAAAAAGTCTCATTTTCCAAAACGAGACTTAGCAAGCCTGTTTAAGAGACCCCATCTGAATGGCTTTCTGATTGCATCGCCTTTGTATACTCCCCGAAAATATTTTTTTTGCCTGTTAAGCTCCAGAGCTCATTCCATTAGAGTGTTGGCTTATTTATCTGCTTATTTTGCTCAAGCTTCTATTGATGACATTTGTGATGCAACTAGCCTTTGTGTCCAAAACTGGATATACAATCTAGGTCTAGAGCTTCTTTTGGTTCCTCCATTTTGCAGAATGTTCTCTCTTAGGACCACCCTGGGGTTCTTACTGGCTGGGGACTCTGTCCCTTAGGATTAGATGGACAGAAAAGACAACATCAGATACGAAATGCACTTACCATGAAGATAGGTTTGTGTTTTTCCTACTTAAAGATCCCTTACTCCTCGCCCCCTTCAAATTGTCACCTTTGTTTGTTGTTCCTGACTGGTTATGTGGAGTGGTCTCAAAGCTATGTATGAGAGGGTTCTTATGCTGCCCTTGGCCTATTCTGTGCATAAACTTGTTTTTTTTTTTATTTTCTTGATACATAGTTCTAAGAGAGTTTACTACTGGCTTTCCAAATCCGCTTCAGTCTACCGTTTAGAATGTCGACCCGAAATGCTGAATCCGGAATGCCGAAAAGTGAACCGAGGCAAAAATGAATACATAGACGACCATGGTTTGATGTATTCAACATAGCAGGAGGTGATGTCAGTCACCCATGCTATGCACATTAATGCACTGTTACACTCTGCAGTCAACAATACCGCAATGCTACTATTTTGCAGGGGGGCCGTGCCCCCCTGCACATTAAATATACAAGCTCTGAGATCGCGCTACAGTGAAGAAATGGGCTATTTCCCTGTTCCCCATTGAACCGCGATCTCCCAGCATGCCAAATCAGGAATGATTGAGTGCAACATGTCACTCGATCATTAGAAATCAATCATTTTTGGTTCGTGTAACTGCCATTTTAAAAACAGTGATTCAAGCATGTGTCGCTAGATACCCTGCACATCATGAAAGTAATAGCAAATCTTCTAGGAGCATTTATGAGGCAAACTTGATCTGAGGAGAGGTAGTAAGAGGAGGGAGTTCTTGGTAGAGGCAGAGCTCCTGGACTGAAGATTCTGAGTGTGCTGGCATTGAATCGGAGTCTGATCCAATGACCCACAAGTTGAGAAGGATGGAAGAAGCAATGCAGAGCTATCATGTCAAGTACAAAAATTTTCTTTGGACTGACGGCTTCCTTATGGCCTGGAAGGCAAGGCTTAGACCACCACAAGTTTATAACATAGGACAAGGCCTTCAGTCTCTCTTGGTAGCTCAGGTCTTTCAGTCCTATGACCTTTTTTGTCCAGAACATTTGGGGTCTCTTCAATTGCTTGACATGCTTACTTAAGATATGTTCCAAAGGGGAGATTGTATTTAATGTTGGGCCTGATCAGTACAGAATGTGGAGGACTGAGGACTTCTTTAGATCTAGACAAAATACCCTTAATGATCTGCTGTGCCAGATACAAGGATTTTCTGACCAGTGTTGTAACATGATGATCAAATGAAAGGGAGTTATGTAACCATGTTCCAAGGTCTCTCACTACATCTTCATTTTGAAGTAAGATTTTTTATATACTATTAGCTGGGTGGAGGATTTGTTTACTAACTGTAAAAGTATTGCATTTTTTAGCATTTAGTTTTAGCCTGTTTTCAGAGCACCAGCTATTAATGTGTAAGTTCACTTTGCAGTTTCTGCATATCAGAAGGGGATCTCAGTATAACACCCAGTTTACAATCATCTGCAGACTTGGTTAACCAGGGTTCCTGTTTTTGATTTGGAGATCAGAAAAGTTTATACTGAATACCATGGTCCTACCACAGATCTATGTGGTTCCTGAAGGGCTACCTTCATGCTGTCTAAGGGCACACCTGCAAACCTCACAAATGTGAGTTCTGTCCTTCAGCCAATTAGCTATTCATCTAATTACATAGGGGAAAATTTCTAGTGCATTTACCTTGTTGGTAATGCTGGCATGTGGTTGTTGTTGTTTGTCTTTTCGGCTGTTAGGGGTCACTACAGCGGAACTACGGTCCGCTAATGATTGGCAGTAGATTTTTTTTATGGTGCCGAGTTGCCAGCCCGACGCCCAACCTTCAGCGACGGCATGCCCATTCACGCATGTCTTTTAAAGGCCACTCGACCGTGGGGAGGACATGCAGACTCCACACAGAAGGCACTCCAGCTGAGAATCAAACAGGAGAACTTCTTGCTGTGAGGCAACAACGCTACCGCTGTACCACCGCGGCTTAATGTTGGCATGTGGTGTGGTATCAAATGTCTTGGTGGGGTCAATGCGTGCTGTATGAACAGTGTAACTGTTGTCCATGGATTGCATTATCCTCTCACCAAAATTCACCATTCATTAGACAGAATCTACATTTAACAAACAAACTGCTGGGCGTCAAGTCTTGTAAGATTTTTTTTTTATATTGTAGTTTACCAAATCTGCTGTGACCTGTTCCGTGGCCTTGCAGTAAGGCTGGTCAGGCTGATATCTCTGTAATTCCTGGTGCCCATTGTTGATACCACCCTTATGAAGTGGCATTTGCTGTGTGCCAAATTTCAGGGACATAGACAGTGGATAAGCTCAGGTTGAATAGCTGCAGGAGAGGGTCCACAACTGCATGTTTAGTACTGTTTATTTGGCAGCCTGGTAAGTGATCAAGTCCTATAGAGAATGTATTTTTGTTTTGGGGAGTACTTTTAACAAGTGTATTTTTGTGATATAAAGATTGAGATCCTTTGGTATATGTGGGTTTGTTTTTGTATAGATCTCTTTGGAGTGAAATTTGCTCTGAATTTTTAGCAGAGTAAAAACAAACAAAAAAAATAATCACTAAAGACTGGAGTGTTAAAACAATGACTGAAGATTAAAGACAAGCACTGCAGTATCACCATGAAGAGAGAGTAGAATGTGTGTTGAGCGGATAAAATCAAAATAAAACCAGCACAATTTAAGAATTAGAAGATTTTAACTTCAGATGATAGCTTAAGACATATTGTTGGTAATGTCCCTAGATTCACTTTTAAGAATAAGTGGAATCTAAAGAGATATGTCACAAACAAGATACTGTTCCACATAGCTTTAAGATGGACACTTTTCCATGTAGAAGTTGCAAAGGATGTATTTATATAGATACAAGCAATTGTTTCGAGCATCTTTAACGGGTCAGACATACAAATGAAAGACTTATGTGGATTGTAGTACTAAGAACATAGTATATACAGCTACTTGTGATAGATGTACAGCTACCCAGGATTTTATGTTGGGAAAACCAATAGGCCTTTTAAGGAAAGGATTCTGCGCCATCTTAGTGATATTAGACAATGTACAAACTAATGTTTTGTCACAGCATATTCATAAATATCCTGGACATAAATTCTCCTTCCTAGTCTTGGAAAGAGTGCTAGATAATATAAGAGGTGGAGCGCTAACAAATAAAAACAAAAGTCTTGGAAACACGCCGGATAGCTGATTTACAGGCAGCCAGGAGCCGTGGTCTTAATGGAGTGGTGCTTTTAAAACCTACATTGAAAAGCATGAAGCTCAGGAGATTACTTGACTTGATTGGATTAGCAGCAATATAAAAAAAGGGAGGGGTTTTATTGTGAACAGGATCTGATGAAGGCATAGCCAAAAGTGTTCATCCTGTTTTGAGGATTTACATCCTGATGTTTGAAGGATTTTATTTGCTGTTTATTAAATTGCACTGGTTGTATTTTGATTATATCTGCTGAACATGCATTCTACTCTCTCTTCGTGGTGATATTGCAGTGCTTGTCTTTAATCTTTAAATATTAGCAGAGTAGGTAGTGCCTTTATGAATAAGTTTAGAGCAATGTAACTTCCTGACGTAAGTATAGAAGGATTTTTAATTATCCTTGGCTTTCAATGCTAGCATAAATTCATGGGAATCCTTTGGTTTCCTGATGGTATTTTTCAGTAACTTGGATGACCTTTTGATGTTGACCTTGATTTTGTGGGTCTTTTGTTTTGCTATATATTCTAATGAGTTTTTCCTTTTATTGTATTGTATTGTTTATTTATGCATGTGGAGTACCAGGCAGGTTTGCACTTACCTTTCCCATTTTGTTTAGTTTTCGTAGGGACTGTCAAATTTATATTAGTTTTCTAGGTGAGCACGGAATGTATTTGCATAACTACTAGCCATGTCAACATTTTGCAGTTAGAGTTGTACATTGAGTAAACTTCATCATAGAATTGTAGAAAGTTTTTTTTCCCCTTCATTTGAGGTGTTTGAATACTGTGATATTTGCATCAGCTGGTTTAGGGATTTTGAAAGAGAAGGTTACTGGTTTGTGGCCAGACTTAACTGGGAAGGGTATACCATTATAATAGTATATTTAAGTAGTATATTTGTAAGGTCCTGTGCAAGAATATTTTGTCCTCTAGTGGACTGTTTGTCTATTTGATACAGGGAATTATTTTTTTATGAAATCAAGGCTTTTTGGGCATAGTGTACATTTGAGGTATAGGTCTCCCAGTTTGTTGATGGATAGTAAAATGTCTCATGATAGAGTTCTAGTGTATTTAAGAAATGGACATGGTTTTCTGGGGTCATTGAGGGGATGCTGCAACATGCTGTTATCTGATAGTGGTTTTATTGTGCTTATTTGTCTATATTGTATGGTGTTGGATTTGGATGTTTATAGTCGTCGATTCAATTCTCATTTGCTACTTTTACAGCAAAGTTTTCATCAGCTGTGTGATTTGAAGTGATAACGAAGAGTAAGTGAAGAAAACTCAAGTATAAACAGTATTTCTGTGCCATAGTAAAGGTGTTTTGGAAAAGAAAGGTGCTAACCTTTGATAGCCTCGACAAAACAATTATAAAAATTAAAACACTACCTTTGTGACTTGATCAGATGTAACAAAATGACAAAGGAACTTTCTATAGAGAAATAGTAGACAGATAGAAAGAAAGGACCGAGTTGAATGAAAAAAGGAAGCAGTTTACTTAGGCAGTTCCTGAGTCAAGATGGCTGGAGCATATTGTGATGTAAATTTTGCCTGTGTACTGGGTAAGCAGTTGTATCCATACTTTACTGATGGCAATTGTGCTGCTAAAACTTGTATATCTGGGAGTTATGTGATCTTGTGGTATATAATAGGTTTTGCAATTGTTTATATTTACTTATAAGATAGTATTATAGCAGTTTAAATACTGTATCATACAGTGTTCAGTTAACCATATCTAAATGTATTTTTCAAGCTTGGGGGTTATCTTTCTCACTTTTTATCTTTTTTTTCCCTAAAGTTAGATCATTCAGCATTATAGGCAGCTGCTTACAATAGGTTTTTGAGCATAATAAAAATATTTTTATCACAAATTATATGGTTGAACAGTAGCTTAAGAAAGAATTATGTGGCAAGCCAGCTTTTTGAACAAAGAGAATATAGAGTATTATGATCAGGTCGCCCATAACACACTTATTATGTGTTCAAGACATGGATGCCAAAAAAATTCACCTTGAGAGTGAAGCTCAAGTGATGAATACTGGCATCCATGTCGAGAACATATAAGGTGTGATGATCAGTGAGGTGATCATCATTCTTTGTAGTGCATGGAGCTTTATTTGCTCCATGTATTATTAGTTAAAGGGGAGAAAATCACTAAGTGTTTTCTCTGCTTTCAAAGCCGTAAGCCACTTAGTGAGCACTATGAGAGTTAGTGTAATGCAGTCCATTATGTTTACAGTTAACCTCCATACCTCTTAACTCTCTAGATTTTTGTAGGGCATCCAGATTATTGTTTCATATTTTGATCCATTACTCATGAAATAGGTGATTTTTGGACAAACCACTGAGGCTTGAAGTCACTAAATAATGACATGCATTTGAATTTCAGCGTTTGCGTTCTTCAGATTATGCAGGCAAACATATCCTGTATTCTAGCGATTCTCAAGTTTGTTTTTTTTTCTTTAATGAGAGGTTTGAGACATGTTAAGGGTATGGATAGCAAGCAGAAACAAATGTTTTCTTCTGCTGTCATTTCGTAGTCAGTACAGGCAGATTTTACTACCTAGTGTGGGCACGACCTTTTCGTAAGCAGGGGGTGCTTAACATTTGTTAAGGTCAGGTTGAGTGCCATTCTAGGACTTAACTGGTTTATCTTTTTATTTCTAAGATATAACCTGCTGTTGAAAAAAATATTGTTTATATTGTTTATTTTGAGAGCTATGTTACTAAGAGATATGCTATTATTACTTAATGTTTACCTTTATTATTAAAAGTTAGATTTCTTAATGTACTATATAAATGCTAGAATGGAGGAGAAGATTTACAAGTAAACAAAGTCAATGTTGAGGAGGGGTTGGTTGGTGGGAAGGGTTGGCATAAAGGTTTAAGTGTTTACCTCACAGACAAAAGGTACAGGGTTTGATTCTCTCCTTTGAGAGAAATTGCCTAGCCTTAAAATGACCCAGAAGGGTGGCTAGCCTAGTACTTGTCTATGAACCTGAGTAATGTAAATGTCAAGTTCTGCATTAGAAGTTGATATATGTGTTACTAGTAAAACCAGTCTAAACCTAAATGAGTGAAGTACATCAAACCATGTGGAAATGTGCATTTTTGAGTTCTGATTAAAACATGGTTAGTTATTAACTATTTTAAACAATACTTTGGATCAGGATACGAGGAGGTTTTCTGGTCTCTTCTTGTTCTTGCTTTTAAAAGACTCAGACTAGTGCTAAGACTGGTGAATCATTGCAAGAGACTTTGCTGTGAAACACGGACTGCTGGAAAAAATGTTGTATAATAAACTATTGAATTCTATATGATGGTGCTCAAGTGATATTAATACATTTAGGTGAGCATAAAGTAGTACAATACAAGCTGCCTCCACTCTAATAAGTTATAAGGGATGAAAGCTGGAAGTAGAGACAGTTAACTAGCTGGAAGAAGGTTTGATGATGATAGTAGTTCTTTTGTTTTTGTGGAATGTATTATACCTAAACTAATAAACAGTGATATAGGTGACCTTATGTCTCAAGATACACACCAGTTTGGCTTTGTAAAAGGCAGATCATACTTATTTAGCCTGGTTGAATTCTTTAAAAAAGGGTTACTGAGGCCACGGAGCATACAGCCCACACTGCTTATCTGAACCTTGCCAAGACCTTTGATACTGTCTCCCATACTGGGATAAATGAAAAGCTCTCCCAACTCAACATTAACCCATACACAAGTTTGCTGTATTGGTAGTTAGCTTTCCAGCAGAACCCATACCAATACTGGGAGTATGTACCTCAGATAGAAGAATATCTCCCCTGGTGTCCCACAGGCCTGTGCTGTAGACCTGGACTCCCTCCTCTTTTGTATACATTTCTGCGACATAAAAGCCAATATGCAGATATTGTCTAGCCAAGTTTGCTGAAGAAAACAACTCTGGGACAATTATCAAATCCCATATTCTGGTATTCAAATTTTCCAGCATGCAGTAGACAAAACAAATGCTTAATTTATTAATTGCGGCCTTACCTTTGACACTAAGAAATGCAAATGAGCTTCCTTTGGTTAAATGCAGCAAAACTACTGCTTAACATATAGAAAACTGTATCAAATTTAAGTACTTGGGTTTGCAGACTCTCCTTTGACCAACACATCACTGGTGGTTAGAAAACTCCTTCTACCCTGCGCAGGTTGTCTTTTTAAGATCCAAGGAAGTTATAGTCCTACATTTTATTCCTTATGAGGCCTATCACTGAATATAATATGTTCTTTGGAATGTACCTCACTAAGCATCTAAAGTAGCTTGAGAAACCTCAATGTTTTCTCTCCAAACAGATTTCTCATGTTTCAATACCCTTGGCTATTCTGATAAACTAAAAACCTTGTCCCTCTACTAAGTTTCATACTCCTGAGGAGTGATCTCTTCGAAGCCTTCCATGCTATGAATGACCAGCACTATGAAATCCTTCACCTAAATAGAACTAATGGTAAAGCAAACACCATTCTGGAAACCTAAGCCTATAAAACATCAATAGCACTAGATGACATGACAGATACCTAACCCAAAATATCCCCTGTTTCTGAAATAGGCTGCCTTTACCTGTCAAGCAGACTACTTCCTTAGCAATCTTTTAAAAGCTGTTTGAATGACTGGATGGGTGTTCACATTCTCCAGGGGTATGCAATGAAAATCTTCTTAATGGGGGATATTAATGGGAGAAGCTCAGTCACATCACCCAGTACTGGGTGATGTGACTGAGCTTCTCACTGGTATCCTCCCTATAAGCTTCGTAAGAAACTATGAAGCTTTGACCATATAATAATTAAAGATTTGGAGAATGGGGTGGTTGTAATGTGATTTGATTGATTTACAAGATATAACCTGCTTTTTCCCCAGATGATAAAATATTGAAGTCAGAATAAGTAAATTATGTACGAGTTAATTAAGATGGTTTGATTGTATGCCATGGGAAATATAAAATTATGCAATTATAATGAAAGGAATAGCATTGTAACAAATTTAATGCTGTTGATTATTATTAAGACTTCTGGAAATGTATGTTGCATTGAAATGATAAATGTCTCTGAAAATGTGAATAATATAAAAATGTTTGTTTATTAACAGTGATAGACATTTATTTAGAAAAAGCTAAGATTATGAAGGAAACTGTGGCTGTGTGAAGTAGATGGATAAAGCCCTCAGTGTGACCCAGACAGCCATAGTTCAAATAGATTCCCAGACATTGTAAGAGCTGGATGGGGTGGATGTGACTGAAACAACAGGATTGGCTTGCCCATTCTGGGAGGAGGTAGAGGTGTTTCCCACAATGGCATTGCTTCAGTGAGGTAAAGGCTTGCATGAAAGCTGTTGACCAAAGGATGTAGGCTTTGAATCTCAGTCAATGACAGTACCGCTTGGGGAACGTATGTGTGGGAACACCTACATGTCAATGGGAGGATACTTGATTCCCTGCATTGCTGCAGTGCATACGTTACTAATGGTGGTGTAGGGCAGGGAAAAAATGTCTCCATAGCCAAGAATGATGAGAGCCAGTGATCTGAATGAACACCTGTTATCTGAGGCAAAATAGATAAGGATGCCTTTGGGTCCTGGTCTTAGAGATTAGTAGACTTGTTCCACTGATGTGGCAGAGCACTTTTAGTTATGGCCAGAGGAAACAGATAAAGCCGCCTATCAGCCTTAGTCCACTGATCTGGGACAAGCTGGATGGTTTTGGCTATGGTGTGGGACATTCACCTCTGTGGCTTTGTAAGAGGATGTGGAGGCACAAAAGCACTATCATGGTTGCCTGGATGACAGCCCCCTCCAGACAGCTGTCACCTTGATCCTAGGTGAAATTCCTGGGTGTAGGAGTCAGAAGGCATGCTTATTGTGAGGGGAGACTTCATATTTGGAAGGATGGGGCAAAATGCACATAGGAAACAATGGAGCAGGTTCTGTGCTGCACATCTCTCAAAACTACAGAGATTTATTTTCATTTGTCAGTTGGGATAGTCTAACCTGGTAGAGCCGGTTTTCTTCGAAAGCCCAGGATGAAACTCTGTAAAGGCAAACATTGACTAGTACAAATATTACAGTTTGTAGGATAGTATGATAATACTGGACATAACCGAAATAATGTTTGCCTTTAATGCCTTTTTTGTATACTTTCAGTTCACACTCATACCTCTTTATGGTGTCCAGAACTGTTTTGGGTCTGGCTTCTTAACTGACTTGCTTGCTAATAATAAGCAGTATTAGAAAGGGGAGCAGTTATTAACAAAACAGAATGACATTTAGGATCATTAGTCTAGGTTGTCCTGCTGGAGAGAAATGAATCTTTGTTTGCCATTTTAGTCATACTCCTAGCAACATAGTTCAGTCTCAGCCTACATACAGGTTTTGTACCAAGTGAATGCAGAATAGCTACAGTCATTCTCCTGCATAATATCATAGGTTTATAGAAAGCTACTAGATTAACAGCCCTAAAGCCCTTATAAGCCTAGCCATATTTATCCCAAGTTGCTCCAATTTTTGGTGGTTACAAATGTTAGGGTCTATGGTAGTTAATAATGACTTCCTCTGTCCAGGAGGGATATGGACACCACCCCAGGAGTAAATTGCGAGGGTCAAGGAGGGGCTCTTTCACATGACTTGGAAACTTGTTCCTGAGAAGTGGCAGTCTCTGGGAGATGTCTCTATCTCTCCTGCATGATCTGTTCATGTCAAAGGCTAGGTTAATATCCCTGGAGTGTGTGACCCTTGTGCAGTTTGATTTAGGAATATGAAGCATTTCCATCAGATCACCTCCTCACTAACCTGTAGGAGACAGAATAGTGACAGGGCTTTCATTCTTTCTGCTTAAGACTTGTTTTGTGTACCCTGTAAATGTCCTTCTATTCACATGTTGCAGTATTCTGTACATATGGGTTTTCCTCTCTTGCTACCTGAACGTCTGGCCAGTATATAAAAGATTTCAGTCACTGTATAGTGCGTGGGACGTCTGACGTGGTGGGCAGTGTGGGGGCCATAAAAGTGACATCTGCACGCACCAGACCTTAGAATTTCTCAGCCGCCAGTCGAACGTCAGGTGTTCCTGCCTTCCCAACTGTCAGATTTTCGAGAACTCAGATAAATACCCCATTGGGGAGCCTTCTTTTCAGTCAATGTTTTCTAATGCTTGTTCATGTCATCTGGAAAGGCCAAGTGTAAGTGCAGCCATCAGATACCTTACAAAGACACCCACAACCTGTGCTTGTTTTGTCTTGGTAAGTCACACGACTACAAGGCCTACCCCATCTCTCAGGTGTTTGTTCCCAAAACTTTATGTAGCCAACTCTACACACTTAATCTATACTTAGAAAACTATCATCTTAAAAAACCTGCATTAGGGATGGAGGGCTCTGCCGACTTACCTACCGATCCGCCAAAAAAGAAGGCCAAGACCGCAAGGCCTGCTGCTACCACTTCACCTCTTGCATCCGACACTCAGCCTGTAGTGGACGTCACCCTGGTTGAACGCTCATGCTCCGCTGCCCCGGATACAGTGGATACCTCTTTGAAAGCCACAGAATCCTATGCAGAAGGCACATCCACGGAGGCTTTATGGATGTCTCTGACGCCGAGGGAAACCTGCGCTTTTGGTAGGACAGTCAGATCCCATTGTCTCTTTGCAGTCGTCAGACCCTAGGCTTTGCCTTGTTCAGAAGCCACTAGGCCGTCCCTCAAAAAGAAGGAGAAGAGGAAGCATGTGTCCCCTGTTACAGAAAGTACATCAGATTGGCAGGCTCTCTCTCAAAGCCTATTTAATGCCTTTATGGCCTTGCAGCCTACTACACCTGGGACTTCCACTATCCCTCTTCTAATCCCGAGCCCTAGGCCTCAGGCCACAGAACCCTCTCAGATGAAAGAGGAAGAATACTTTGATTCTTCTGAAGAATCACTCTCCTACACTTATTAGCTCCCTTCTCCCCTTGGATATGGTTCCCCAGAGGAAGAATCTGTGGACCCAGATTCACCTGCAGAAGATCTAACCTTTGGGAAAACTACAGCTGAAACGAAGGAACATTTTAAGTAGGAATCATTGGAGATGACTGAGGTACAAAAAAGATATTATGACCTCAACCAGACAGATTCCACAGCCCCTTCTGCTGTTCTTCCCATTCATCCAGCCTTTTTGGATGCCTTTTCAGCAACATTCCTGAATCTTGACTTCCCGCCCCCTGCTCCACGCAGACCGGATAGATTCTATAGAGTCCCTGAGACTGCAAAATTCTTAATCAAGTGTCCAGCTGCAGACCCAGCTACCATTTCTATTTTAACTGACAAGGCTTCAAAACTTCTGCCTTCTACTACCCTCCTCCCTGGTGACAAGGACAGCAAATTTGTAGAGCGTTTGGGTAAAAAGATATACACTTCTGCTACTCTTGCCTTCAGAGCAATCAATTACCAGACACACATTTCTAAATATGCCTTATCCCTTCTGGAGAAAATGGCCAAGGAATTATCTGACTCCCCAGACTCAGCAGCCAAAGCTCAACTATCCTCCTTTGTTTCCCTGGCTTCTCAGGTTACCAGGCACTCTATCAAGTGCAACTATGATGCTGCTGAGGCCTCGGCCAGGTCTGCAGCATCAGCATCTGCCTTAAGAAGGTATTCCTGGTTGCGTCTCCAGCCCCTGCCAGATGATTTTAGAGCTAAGCTGGTAGATGCTCTTCTGGACAACTCAGCCCCGTTTGGAGAAAAGGTGGCAGACTTATTCAAGTCCTTGCAACAAAAGGGAAAGAGATGCAAGATTTAAAAGATCTATTGGTATCCCCTATTCCAAAGTGTCAGAGGAATTTTCCTTCTAAAACTCAATTTATCAGAAAGCACTCATGGCCTGCTCCCTCTTCTAGGCTTAGGAAAAACTCCAGGAAGCAATCTACTTATGTCAGAGCCACAACATGTACTAGTCAGAGGCCGCCCTTTCAAGACAGGGCAGGTAGTGCATGACTATCTGCCCACCTTGAAACCCTCACCCCTCCTTCTATCCCTCTCTCCTTGTCTCTCTCTCACCGTCTCCAAGTGTGGAGACTTATCAATTCAGACAAATGGATTCTATCCATAATAGAAAATGGGTACTTCATGACCTGGATCATTCCACCACAGAGAAAGGGAATTCCCCAGCCCCCAAAGGAACAACTTCACCTCTTAAAACCAGTGCTAGACAGCCTTATGACTCAAGGTACCATTTATCCGGTTCCACAGTCTTCTATGGGAAGAAGTTATTACTCCAGGATTTTCCTAATGCCAAGAAAAGATGGTCCCTGGCAACCAGTTCTAGACTTCTCACATCTGAACCTCTTCCTTCAGGTGCCCTCCTTCAGGATGCTTGCTTTGCCAGCTCTCTTTCTGCTTCTCTTCCCTCAAGGGTTCATAGCCACCTTGGACATCAAGGATGCCTAGTTCCACATCCCTACAAGGCCCAGCTTCAGGAAGTACCTAAGATTCTCAGTGGGCTCCTCTCACTTTCAGTCCTCTGCCGTGCCCTTTGGGCTTTCCACTGCACCGAGTCTTCACCAAATATCTGGCACCAGTAATTTCCATCTGCAGGACAAAAGGAATCCAAATATTCCCATGTTTGGACAACCTCCTCATTCAGGCAGACTGCAAGCAGTCCCTCTTGCAACATTGAATTTGAAAACACAAGAATCCATTGCACTCCTAGAGTCCCTGGGGTTTCAGATCAATTACCCAAAATCTCAGCTGGTACCCACACACAACAGTCTTCCTGGGGTGCAGGATCAGAACAGACATCATGAAAGCCTACCTTCCTCCTCAAAAGGTGGAAAGGTTGACACATTATTTGCTCCTAGTTCTTTAGGCCAAAGAAATGACTGCAAGGCAGTACCTCAGACTTCTGGGCTACATGGCCTCCACTATTCCCATGATGCCTTTAGCCAGACTTCACATGAGGAAACTAAAGTGGTATCTCTGGTCACTTTGGACTCAGCACTCTCACCCCCTAGAGTACAGGGTGCATCTCCTGCCTCAAACAGGAGATACATTGGTGGTTGAATCAGATGAGGCTCCACCTGGGTCTTCCACTCCAACCCTCTCAACCGAAACAGGTTATGTACACAGACGCCTCAGACCTAGGGTGGGGAGTGACTCTGGAGCACCTGAAAGTGCAGGGAGTGTGGACAGCACACCACACAAGAAAGAGCACATCAGTTTGAGAGAAATGAGGGCTGTACTACTGGCCTTCCAAACCAGACTTCAACAGGGACCCCTGAAGCTTTTTACAGACAGTACCACGGTATTGTGGCATCTCAACGAGCAAGGGGGAGCCAAATCGTATTTACTTTGCAGACTAGTTCTCCTGGTGTAGAAACTGGCCTTTACCCAGGGAGTGACTCTACAAGGTGGTATACATGCCTTCACAACAGAATTCCCAGGCAGACTCCCTCAGCTGGTCCATCACTATGGCCCACGAATGTATGCTACACAGGGATGTCTTTCTGGACCTGGTCCCCACTGGGGTACACCTCAGAGAGACTTGTTTGCCTCCACCAACAAAAGGCAACTTCCCTCTTTCTGCACCAGACTACCAGAACTACGGGCTATGGCAATAGATGCCTTTTCAATTTCTTGGAAGGGGATGTTTCTCTATGCATTCCCCCTTTCCTTCTTGTTCAGAAGGTCCTGCAGAAGATGCAGGACATACCAAAAATCTTGTTGGTGACTCCCTATTGGCCAGGACAGAGTTGATCCCCCCTCCTCCTACAATTATCCAAGGGCAATAACTACAAGTTATCCCTCAGAGTGGACCTTCTCACACAGGCCAAGGGAACCCAAATCCACCCACAGTGGCAATCCCTTCACCTCACTCATTGGGTGATAGGATTCTGATCCCTTTCAGACACATTTACAGTGAGGACATGCTCACTAGTCTGTAGGAGGGCCAGGAAACCCAATACCAGGAGATCTTACCTATCCAAGTGGAATAGATTCTCCATATGGTGTCTCAAAAGGCAATTGGACCCATTGCAAAGTGAGACTCCTCTAGTACTCTTACCTGTGTGAAGTTTTACAGACAGGGTTAGCATTCTCATCCATTAAGGCCCATTTGTCTACCATTTCAGCATGCCTCCCTCTGCACCCCCCCCCCACCTTCCAGATTGCCTGCAAAGCTGTTCCTTAAGCGGTCCTTCATCTCAGGCCACCAAGGAAGCCCATTCCCCCTCCATGGGACCTGAACTATGTTTTAGAGAAGCTAACACTACCGCCTTTTGAGCCAGCATCCAAAGTTTCCCTAAAATACTGCACATGGAAGACTATTCTCCTCATAGACTTGACCTCAGCTAGAAGACTGTCTGAGCTGCAGGCTCTCATGGCTATTCCACCCTTTCTTGTATTCCATGCAGACAGGGTAACCCTTAGAACCAACCCTTCCTTCATGCCCAAGGTGGTTAATGACCTTTCTTTAAACCAAACCATCCACAGGGAGACTGTGAGACAATACTTCATTCCTGGATGTGCACAGACAACTCGGATTCTAACTGCATAAAACCAGACCAATCAGGCAGGTGGATCAACTGTTTATCTCTTTCCACCTCAGAGCCGTAGGAAAAGCAGTATCTAAACAAACCTTTTCTACACGGATTTCCAATGCTATTACTTTTGCTACAAACACCATGGGAAATCCTTACAAGGGAGTGTTAAAGCACACTCCAACAGGGCAATGACCTCCACTGGAGCCTTCTTCAAGGGCTTGGGCACCTCCACTATCCTTGAAGATGCTCCTTGGTCTTCTGTGCACAACTTCACAAAGTATTACAAGATACACCAGATTTCTAGGTCCAGAGCTGGATTTGCCAGGGCTGTCCTTCATGGATTCCTATAGAATTGTACTAGACCACCTCCCCTTCTTGACAGTGAGCTTTAGTACTCACCCATATGTATAGAACACAACAAAATGTGAATAGAAGGACATAGAAAAGTTGTGTAAAATCTTACCATGACCATAGATGTCTCTCTCTCCCATGTTGCAGTATTCCTTCCCTCCCACCTACCCTGCCTGTTATTCAGCAGTTCCCTTTTGGATGGCACAGGACTTGCATTACCTTCTAAGGACTGGCTCCGGCTGGGGTGCTCATTTCTGAGGTCTTGTGCATGTAGACATCACTTTTATGTCCCACACTGTGCTAGCCACATCAGACGTCCCACGCACCATACAGTGACTGAAATCTTTTGTATACTGGCTGGACATATGGGTAACAAGAGAGGAAAACCCATACGTATAGAATGCTGCAATATGGAAGAGAAGGACATCTATGGTTATCGCAAGATTTTACACAACATTTCTTTTCCTGGTTTGAAACCTCTGATCTCTCCAGTTGTTGCATGTATCTGGTGAGGCACATGCAAAAGGGAGCATTGTACTCAATTATTGGTCTGATGAGGGCAGACTATAATGGAATTAGCAGCCTTGGTTCTAAATGTGATGCCTTTACTTAGAAGATGTGCTACATAGGAGTTCCTTACTACTTTTAATATGTGGTGGTCAGATTCCAGGTTGCTCTCAATCTGAGTCCCCAGATCAAGTACCACTGGGTCTACACTTAGGGGGTTGCTGTCTATAATGCAATTAGCAGGGATGTCAGCTTTCCCAGAGGGTATACTAATGCATTTTTTTGCATTTAGCTTTAATCTGCAGCTTTGGCACCAATCATTTGTCTGCAATAAATAAACCTGTCTGCAGTATATTAACATCACTGGGGGACTCAATGATTGCTCCTAATTTACAATCATCAGTGAACTTGGTCAGCCACAGGCCATCCAAGTTTGGTTGGGCTTTTGAGAAATAAATTCTGAGCAGTAAGGGGCCCAGCATAGAACCCTGTGGTATGCCACTGGTGATGGGTCTTTTGTTAGAGGTGAAGTTACCCACTTTGACAGTGTCTTATGTCACTGAGCCAGTTAGCTACCCATGTTGCAATGTAGGGGTTAATTCCCAATTGGAAGAGTTTTTTAATAATACCTGATTTGGGATTCCATCGAATGTCTTGGCTACGTCAAGATGGGCAGTATGCATGGTCTTTCCCCTCGTCCAGGGCCTTGGTAACTTTCTCGAAAGAGTCAACCATGTTTAGCAGACATGATCTACTTTAATGAGTCTGAACTGGGTTGGGTCCAGAGTTTGGGGATTACCTATATCCTTGTTAATAAGGTCCATGATGGTTCTTTCCATGGCATTGGAGATGAGGCTAGTCAAGCTTATGGGTCTATACCTCCCAGGGGCAGTTGATGGCCCTGCTTTGTGCAGAGGGATTATTGCTGCTGTCCTCATTTCCACCAGAACATTACCAGTTTGCAGGCTGTGGTTAAACAGGGATCCAAGTGGATCTGCTTGGTCATGTTTTAAGATGTTTAAAAGGCAACCTGGGATGTTGTCTGGTCCCGCTGATGCTGTGTTTTTGGCCTTGGAGAGTGCCAAGATGACCTGCTGTGTTTAGATAATAGGCTGAGGAATGGTGGCAGGTATACTTTGGGAGATAACTGGAGGGGGGGGGGGTAGTTTGCACCAAATCTGTCAGCTAGCAGGGTGGCTATTACCTCCAGTTGAATATGGGTAGTACCATCCACAACCAGTTCAGTGCATAGCTAGGTATTCCCTTTTAGATTTTGGACGTACTTAAAGAACGCCTTGTGATTATCTCAGCTAGGGAGACTATTTTTGCTTTGTAATTAGCTTTGGAGAACTTGACAAGATCTTTAATATGTTTTTAAGCTATAGAGAGATTTCTTCCTTTGCTGAGCCAGTTCCCCCTTGTTCTTGGACATTAGTTTTTTTTCTCTTGTTGTATAGCCTGCTTATACTAGGGGTCCACTAGGGAGGCTTGTTTTTTTGGCAAAACCTGGTTTTATTCCTGTTGGGTTCAGCTGATTCTATACAGCTGCTTAAGTGGTTATACGGGGCATTGGTGTACACCTCTGCATAGAGGTCAGTGTTATCTGCGTTCAAGGGGGCTTTGAAACTTCTTATAACATCACTTAGTAGGAGATAGTTTGTCTTTGTAAAATTCTTAAGTGTTTTTGAGCTTGATGGGCTAGCTGATCTTATAAATACATCGAACAAGACTGATTTATGGTCCGATCTTTCTAGGGAGGACATCACATGGGGGAATTGCAGTGCTTTCCCATGTTGGTGAGTACTGTGTCCTGGACATTTGAGCTTCTTATGGGTGTGCTGACTAGCTGTTCCAGAGCATTTGCATCGACAAAGTCCAAGAACATCTGAGCCAGCATATTTGTGTTCAAGTACGATTCCCAGTCAATGGTATGATAATTAAAATCACCCATGAGTAAAATGTTGGGCTGTAAGGCAAGTGACTCCAGTAAGTCCAGGTATACAGTATGCTTTTCCTGTTTCATGATGGGAGACCTGTAGCTAGCTATGATGTGACTTTGCTTATAGTTAACTGGACCTGGAGTAACTCGAGAGTTGTATTGTTTGACCAGTCTCAAGGTGTACATATCCTTAATGAAGATGGATACACCAACTCCTTTGGTTCTTTTATGCTCAGTTTGTGGTCTGAATGTATAAAAGGCATTGTAGCCCTGCATGGTTGGGGTGCTTTCGATGCCCTTGAACCAGGTCTCTGTGACTGCACCAATGTCAGCATCTTCCAAAGCGAGGAATGTTTCCAGGGAGTGCAGTTTCTTGTTTAGACTCCTAGCATTAAGCAGCAATACCTTGTTTTAATCTAGAGAGGATTTTATTATGTTGAGAGGTTGGTTATTTTGATACTACCTACAAAAGGCACAATAGGTGTGGCTAATGTCTTTGCCAGTATCCAAAAGCCTACAGGAGACAGGTGCAGACCATCTCTTGCAAAGCAGTGTGGCCTGTTGACCATGTCTTCCCAGGCTGACAGATATTGGATCCCCTTGGAATGACACCAGAAGCCAAGCCAATTGTTAAAGTCAATAATTTTTTGTTTGTGTTGGGACATCATCCTTGGAGAAAGTTGAATGCTGCTAAAGGCTAGGCGTATATCTGCCTGTGACACACAATATGAAAGCTCAGTCATGTTTCTCTTCATATAGGTCAGACAGGTACATCTCAAGTCATTCACCCCCACATGGACTATGACAGAATCATACCATTACTTGTGATTGAGTGACATGAGTGGTTGAGTGACTTGAAGGATCCTGGCACCTGACAGGTAACTAACCGTAACCCATTCCTTATTCAGTCTGGTGAGGGGAACATCTGTGCTTCTCACAATAGAGTCACATGTGACCAGTACATTAGGTTTTGTGGTGTTACGTCTTATAGGTTTACTTGCTGAGACACTGGTTTGTGTGTTGTGTTGTAGTTGTTTTTTGCATTGTTATTTGTATAAGTGGTTTCCGTTTGGGAGGCCTCTGATCTTCTGATAAGTTACTAGTGAATAACTCTGCATATGTGGGTTCATGTGTCATGTCCTTATTTAGTGTGAGACTGTGTGTGTGCTGACAACCTGTTTGGCATTCAGTTTGTCCTTCTGTGAGTCTTGACTCCAATTTCTTTGTGTAACTACATTTCTCACATAAAGTATTTGCTTGTTTGTTTCAGGAGTAAGTGGTTGTCAGTATACATGAGACGATTGCTACATTGCCTCAGGATGCCTGTGTCTATCAGGCTGGCCAAAGAGATTATGGGAATCTGCCCATCAATGATAGTAGGCTCTTTATGTATTATTAGGAAGGGAATGGGTTAATTTGACAGGACTGTGCTAATAGCGCTGAGACTACAAGAGGGACCTGTACTTTGTGTAGGCTAAGGTTGATCAGTAACGCAACGCTACTCAATGCACAACTGAAGTTGCTCCTAGAGCAGCAGAAAAGCTTGGAAGGATTTCACTAACAGCTGTTTAGGGAAAAAATGAGCTTCTAGGCTTTTGCGTCTATACAGGGCACTGCCAACCACTACTAAGTGAAGAGCAGCACTGTGCAAACACAAGGCTTAAACACGAGCAAGGAGAAACAAGTTTTAAGCTAACTACCAATCAGGAAAGCACACAATAAGCCTTCCAGCAACAATCCCAAACTCATACAAGTTAAATCAGCACACGTCCGCCACAAGGTTGCAGAAAAACACCTTATTTATGTAGAATAGCTGGTTTGGAGCCCAAGTGTAACAAGACCACACAAACCAGCTTAGACAGACCAGGTAAACACCTGCCACTAGATGAATAATCCCATTCCTTCAAATGTAAAAGAACAGTAAAGGAGGCCATTCTACAGACACAGGCAATTAAAGACCCATACTTCTGACTAGCCTCATACACAGAGCCATGGAAAGACTTATCATGAAACTAATCAGTCAGAACATAGGGAACCTCCAAACACTGGATACATCTCAGTTTGGATTTGGCAAGGGCAGGTCATGCTTACTCAGCCTGGGGGATTTTTTTGAAACTTCACCAAAGCAGTGGATGAAAACAAAGTGGTAAACACCATAAAACTTCATCTTGCCAAAGCTTTTGCACTGTTCCCCACTTGGGTATAGTAGAAATGTGAAATAAACTGGATTGCCAACTTGGTCACAGACAGAACATAGGGAATCAAAATACAGGAAGTTGACTCCATAAAGAGATCAGTCACCAGTGGAGTCTCCCAGAGTTCTGTGTTGGGACCTGTCCTGTTTGGCATGTGCATTTCTGAAGTAAAAGCAAATGCCAAAGGGCTCTGGCTGAATAGGTTTGCAGATGACAGCAAGGAACAGTCATTGTATCCTCAGATGACTTTGCCATCCTGCGGGAAGGTTTGCCTGAAATAAATAACTGGTACAAAATCATGGACTGAAACTATCATCATCTATCCCCGGGAGCTACCACATTACAATACGCCCTTGAGAGTTGACACAGTTCAGGATTTGGAAATGTCTGTAAACAGTGACCTAACGTTTGACCAACATGTGTCCATTGTAAGAAAATCCTTTTGTAGTGCTCAGCTCATAAATAAAGGAATTGTGTTCAGAACCAGGGATGGCACTCTTCCCCTTTACGCAGTCAATTATTGAATGTGATGTCTCCTTTGGCATGCATCTGTCCAGACATATACAACAAGTGGAACACCCACAGAGATACCTTTATAAAAGGGTACAAGGCCTAAACAAAATGTCTTATGTGGACCGACTCAAAGCATTGTCACTATACTCTGTAACTTGCAGACTGCCAAGAGGTGACCTATGTCTGCTATACAAGCCATCCTTTGACCTAATACTGATGGATTTACTGCACATCAGCAAGACAAATGCCATCAAAAATACATGGTTTAGGGTTCTAAACCTCTTTTGCAAAATCAACAAAATGATTTGGAAGGGCAGTTACATCTCACAGAGGATATTATTGGTCTGTTTAATGCGGCTGGGGAGACTGTTCCAAAGCTCATTTCTGTTTATATTCAAGTGCATCTTTGATCTATGAATGGGAAATAGAAAATTTACTCCAGGACTGCCCCTGTACTACTAATGGACAAAGGCAGTTCATAAATGCTTTATCCAATGCATGTGTCCCCTCAAATTATAGTATGATCCCAGCTATTCTCATTAGGGTTACTGTATAATTATCGACTATGGGATGTGTTAGACCAACCTGTAACCAAATGGGATAGGTCAATTTGAGCACAAAAAGGTAAATTGGCTAGGCATAAACTGGCCTTCAAGGGCAGCTAGACAAGTATTTTGCTATGAACTTATGACCTTATTACTCATATTTTCATAACTAAGAGACCACCTTTTTTTTTTTTTTAAGATAGATGGTGTGAAACACCAATGTGGGAGACAGGACAATACACTGAAAATGCTGGATCTGATGCTATCCGTGTCATTCATCACAGATGGATCTTGGATCAGACCTCAGATCAGAGCCGGCAAATATCAGACAGATACAGAGCTCTAGCTCCTCCTCTTCCCATTATTCCCTGCTATCTTCTATCCTCGCATCTCATTTACCACTGAAGCGCTCAGATGTGATTTTCAGAAGCTCTAGTTTTAGCCAAAGCAGTGCCTTCTTTCTAAGGTTCTTCTCTTTTCTGCAGTTTTGTTTGGGCCTTTTAGGTAGTTGTTTGGGTAGTGTAACCTTATTCCTCCCCTCCTGTATTCTTATTAGAGTTGGTTCTTACTTTTCCTGTGGGGTTCCCTCCCTTTTTCCCCTGTGGGCTTTCTTTTCTTTTTCCCCTTTGTTAGTTAAAAAACAAAAACAAAAAGTAAGTAGCTTTCTTAGTTACCTAGCTCTCCTTTTGCTAGTTAACGTTATACAGTGTGTGGTTGCTTGTCTGTGTGTGTGGGTGGTGTGACTTGGTTCACATGGCTGACAAGTCCTCTGGTTTCAAGAGATGCTCCTTGTGAGGTAGTAAGATGCCATGCAAGTTCATTGGGGGTGGGTTTGGGGCTAGAGCTTTTGGGCCATTCCCTTTCCCTGGGGGCTTCAGCACTGGACAGCTCGGGACCGATGTCAGGGGGTGTCGGTGTTGTGTCAGGTCCCTTCCCGAGTGGCACTGCCCATGAGAGAGAGGAGAGAGGTGCTTCGTCCAGTCCGTCTGCCTTCCAGGTGGTAGGGAGGACTTCTCCACCCTGGCAGTTACCTCTCCTTCTTCTCTAGGTCCCCCACAGCCCTTCTCAGGTTTGGTGCTGAGGCCTCATCGTCTGTCCAGGGTCAGCCTTCTTGAGAGCACCTTCAGATGGGCACTGCCCCACTTGGGGTACTCATCTCTTCCAAGTCCTCCCCTGAACCCACCATTGAGGAGCCCCCTCAGAAAGATTGTGCAAGAGGAGACGCTTGGAGTCCCCCAAAGAATCCCTCACTGAGGACACGGACTTCGAGGAGGGAGACGGGTCCCCCAGAATCGCACTCAAGGAGGTTTTCTTTGGGGATATCCTAGAAGTTCTTAAGCAGAGAAGCGGGTGGTCTTCCCCATCTACTGAGGAATCCATATTCCTGAAGACCTTCGGGATGGGCCCAGCTTCCTGAGCTCCCCCTGCTGACTAACTGGTGGATCTTATCGCCAGCAGGCCACGGAAGGAACTGGACATGGTGGAAAAAGTTTGTAAGAGAACTGACAAATTCATCAGTCCCCCCAAAGACAGACCCTTTTGGAGTAAAGGAATTCCTGTTGATGCTATCATGGTGGCTGCTGCTACTAAGAAGGAGCTAGTGGAGCAAAGCTCCTCAGTCCATACTCCAAACAGGGGGTCCTGAGCGACAGACCATTTTGGGAAGCGGGTTTTTGCCTCAGCTACTTTTGGACTGACAGCAACCAATTATTTGGCCCATTTTACGCTGCTTCAGAGGGATTTGGTTTTCGAAGCTCACCACTTCCCTTGCAGAGTTGTTGCCTCCTGAGAGTCTTAAAGTAGTCTCTCTGAAGTTTTCTACTCTAACTTCCCTGGCTAATGCATCGATGAGGTTGATCTCAAACTCACGTAGGCCACATCTCAAGCAGCTGGCATCAGCATTGCCATTCGACAGCACACCTGGCTTCACCTTTACGGGTTTGTGGAACCCCTCAAGGCATCCTTTACCAATGCCCCTTCAACGGCTCCAATTTATTTGGGCCATCTGTTAAGGAGACCTTAACCCATAGTGAACAGGTGGGTAAGACTCTTTCCGCTGTCGGGATCAAATTTTCTACTCCCCAACAGTCCTTTTCCAAGACTCAGAGGGGAAGTAAGAAACTTTGGATGTTATGTTGTCCTATTTCGCCTTCATTCTTGATGGTTGGGTTCGGAACTGAGCATCTGTTCCAAATCGGCCACATACTAAAGCTTGAAAGCTTTCACTGGCTCGAGGCTACACCCTACCCCAAGATGCCTAGCAACTGTTACCCAGATCTTGTTTGCTGCTTGAAGCTTTGGGATTGCTTTTTTCGCTGGCTCAGGCTAAGTTTAGTCTTTTAAAATTAAATTTAGATATTTCTTGTCAAACTTTTAGTATTTTAACCTTTTTGTGGTAGCTTAATCTTCTGGGGGTGTCTTTTGAGTGTTGTTGTTTTTCCGCTGTTTTTTCTGCTACTTCTGTGTGGGCTGTCGTTCCGTCTCAGGCCTTTCTCCCTTTCCCAGCTGAATTTTGCTTCCCCCTTTTTCTAAGAATCCTTCTAAGTTAGAGGATTCTTTGTTTTAGCCAATTTTAGTTTGAGGGCTCTCCTTCCCCTTCCTTTCTTACTATCTTTATAAGGGTTCGCTGTTTAAGTTAGAGGCATCTCCTCTGGTTAGAGGAGACCATCGTTTAACTTGGAGACCTCTCCTCTAACCTGCCCTTTTCTTTAAAAAAAAAACACTTTAATTTTTCCTGCTGTGTGTGTTGTTACCTTTAGTGTAGAGTTACATTTGAATTGTGTTTTCTTCATAACACTAGTGATTGGCTGTGACTTTTTTTTTTGCTATAATGTTTAAGGATTCAACCAAAGAGACTAAACAGTCCGGGTTTAAGAAGTGTGATTCTTGCACACAAAAAATGTCCTTAACAGATGGGCACACTAGTTGTGTTTTGTTTAGGAGCCATTCACCTATAGGATTCCTGTTCCATTTGCCATGGCTTTAGCTCAAGGGTCCTGTAGGAACGGAGAAACAAGCTGATAGGGGGTTATTGAAAGGGCCTTTTGAGGCGACTGTGGAAGGGAGTCAGGCCTCAAAACCCACTGAAAGGTCCTCAAAAAAATCAGCTTTGTTGGGTTCAAGTTCTGAGATGATGAAGAGACATGAAAAACAAGTATTTTCGGAAACGAAGTCTATCGGGCCCAAGAAGTCTAACTCTCCTTCGGTTCTTTCTGTGTCTTTGGAACCGTCTCAGAGCCAAAAAAGGAGCCAGTCCGCTCGGTGCCACAGTCTCCTTTGCTGGAATCAGTGGCTGGTAGCCACAGATCATCCACCCATTCCTCTCTGTCTTCCAGGAGCTTATCGGACGACAATGTGGAGCAGGTGGTTAGGAGGTTGTTTTGGATGCCGGCCCTTGCAAAAATTCTCTCGAGCCAAGCCCAACCAGATGTGGAGCCTACTACCGAATCTGCTTTGCCTTCCATTCCTCCTCGGATGGGTATGGAGCCAGAGTGCCTGGAGGTCATTGTGGTGGAAGCGGAGCTAGTAATCACCCCTGGTATCTCGGTTCTGATGTCTGCTCTGATCTCGTTGATGTGGTCTTCCATTGAAGAATCTGGGAGCAGACACTCCCTTGTTGGTTCCAGGGGGGGGGGGAAGAGTCAAATAGGACTCTCTCACTCAGAGCTTTGTCACAGGTGAGTTTGGTGCCCACATCAGCCTAGGAACCATCCTCCTTGGTGCGGGGGAAGTCTCCTAGTTACTCGGAGCCGGAGGCAATCTCTCGGCCAAGGATCATGGTGTCTTCAAGGTGATGGAGTGTGCCTTCCTTAGAGACTGCTCCACCCTCGGCTCCAGCTACCCTTCCCCCAAAAGGGCCAATGTCAACCTCTACACCATCCCTCCAGCCCCAGCATAGAGAACCAATGCCCCGGGATGCCCCAATGGGCGAGACCTCTCTTCTGAAACCTCCTCGGAGTATCCCTCCAAGGAGGTCCCTCGGAATAGAACTTGTAAGAGGAAACACAGACTCCCCTGAGTCTGTCACATCAGATGCTGAATTAGAGGATTCAGAAGGGTCCCCACGGTCATCCTCTGAGGATGTCTCCTTTTCAGACATCTTAGAGATCTTGAAACACAGAGGTGGCTGGAAGACCCACTCCCCTTCTGAAGATGAATCGGTATACCTGGAGGCATTTGGTTCTTGACCCTCCACCTCTTGGGTGTCTCCACCTTTCAACCAGCTCCTGGGTGTAGTCAGTCGAAAGGTGTGGAGCTCTCCAGAGTCGGTAGAACCAGTTCCGAGGAGGCCCAACAAATTCATTACAGCCCTGGAGGACAAGCAATTTCTAACTAAAGGTGTCCCAGTAGATGCTATGGTGGTGGCGGTGGACACCAAGAAGGAATTAGCCGAAATTTCTTTGTCTGTCCATCCACCAAATAAGGAGTCTCGAATGATGGACAGATACTGGAAGCGTATGTTCTCTTCAGCGGCCTTTACCCTTGGGTTGCTGAATTATTTATCCCACTTTACTCGACTTCAGAGGGATCTCCTCAAGGAGCTAGGAGATACTCTACAAGCTGCTACAGCTGGTGGGCACCTGACAAGGTGAACTCTCAGCTTGCAACCTTAAACTCTATAACAAACTCATCCATGCGCCTCATTTCATATGTGGCCGATTGAGCCAGCAGGGCAGCAGGCACAGGAATAGCTCTGAGGAAACATTCCTGGATATGTCTTTGTGAGTTTGCTGAACCCTTCAAGTCTTCCTTTATTGACCCCCCCCCCCTTTTGACTGCTCATCCTTGTTCAGGCCAGAAGTGAAAAACTCTTACCAGGTGCGAACAAGATGGCAAAACTCTATCTGCTGTGGGAATACATTTCTCCGCCGCTACCAGATCTTATCCCAAAGGTCAGAAGGGTGGAAAAATAGAAGTTATGTCCTTACCATAACATTCCACGTGGAGTGTTCATCTCGCTTTTGTTCTTACACCTGGGGTTCGGAGCCGATCCTCGGCTCCGTGTCGGCCGCTTGGCAAAGCTCTGCATCGAGAAGAAGCTCGAGACCAACCTAACTCCCACAATCCCCCTCTGCCTTTACCTCAGATCTAGTTTGCAAGCAAACCAGCAGAGAACAGAAGAGAGCATAACACATTCATGCCAAACAAGAATAAACCTATTTACATAGCACAACAACTGCTCAAGGCAGAAGCAGGAGAAACAAACCAGGCACCTAAACTGGACGTTCTTCCTGAGGGTGGGAGGGTGGGAATGTAAGAACAAAGGCGAGATGAACACTCCACATGGAACGTTATGGTAAGGACATAACTTCTATATGTGAGAGTGTTCAATCTCGCCGTTTGTTCTTACACCTGGGTAGCGTCCCTAGCTCCATGTTCCTGAGGAACTCAGGGGAGAACGTTCCTGAGCACAGTGGAACCAAAGGTTGCCCTGTCCCTAGAAATCCTGTCTACTTTGTAATGAGAAATGAAGGTATGTGGTTTAGACCAAGTGGCAGCCGCACAAATAGTGTCTAACGGCAGGCGAGCTACATGAGCCAGGGATGTAGATACTGATCTTGTAGAGTGCCCTTTGGGCTTGACAGGTAAAGTTTGTTCAGAGGCAGTATAAACAAAAATAATACAATCAGAAAGCCATTTGGACAGGGTTCGTTTTGTAACTGCCTTACCCTTCTTGCTGTCTGAGAAGGCTACAAAGAGCTGGTCTGTTTTCTGTGATCCTTTGTTCTGTCCAAGTAAAATCTGAGTTGTCTATGAACATCTAACTTGTGTAACATATATTCCAACTTATTGGAATGGTTTTTGAAAAAGGTGGGTAGTTCAATGGACTGATTAATATTGTTAACGGAGCAAACTTTGGGAAGAAAGGATGGATTAGTGCGAAGAGATACTCTATCAGGGTGAAAAATCAAATAAGGATGCTTAACTGAAAGAGCTTGAAGCTCCGATACCCGCCTGGCCGATGTGATAGCCACCAGAAAAAGGGTCTTCCATGACAAAAACTTCAAAGGACAGGAACAGGCTGGTTCAAAAGGTGGTAGCATCAGCTGTGACAAGAGAAGGTTCAAGTTCCAAGGTGAAGTAGGACTTCTAACTGGTGGTCTAATATGGAAAGATCCTTTTAGAAAGGCCTTACAAAGTCTGTGAGCCATAATAGGAGCCCCACTTTCTCCGACATGAAAATTCGATATGGCAGCTAATTGCACTCTCAAAGTGGCAGGAGAAGCCCCTTGGTGGAACAATTCGGTTAAAAACTCCAAGACCTTATTCAGAGGAGCTATTACGGGATCCAATTGTTGTGTAGTTGCCCAGTGCACAAAACGTTTCCATTTACTAGTGTAAATCTTTGTAGTGGAAGCTTTATGAGAAGCCACCAGGATATTTTGAACTGCAGGGGATAGAAGATCAGACCTGGCTAAGAAGGGAAGCGGAGCAGCCAAGCTGCTAGTCTGAGGGAGAGAAGCGACGGGTGGAGAGCCCCTGACGAGTGGGTCAGTAGATCCGGCTCTGGGTCCAGGATCCAGGTTCCCGCATTTGGTGTGCCAGCAGAAAGGGAAACCATATTTGACGAGGCCAGAATGGGGCAATGAGGATAATTGTCCTTTGCAGGTTGCTGGCTTTCTGTAGAAATTTTGAAATGAGGGGAACAGGAGGAAAAGCGTACAGGAGACCCGGGGGCCAATCGTGAACCAGAGCGTCCCTGGGGACTTCCCCTGGAGGGGGTAATAGGGCAAAATAGCTTCTGCATTTGGCGTTCATTGGAGACACAAACAGATCGCAGGAAGGCTGGCCCCACTTGCGAAAAATTTCCTTCGCAACTGACTGTTTGAGGGACCACTCGTGAGGTAACAGGATGGCTCTGCTCAACCTGTCCGCTATGACGTTGGATAACCCCGGATGTGCGTTGCTATCAGAAAGCGACCCGTGGACTCCGCCCATTGCCAGATTCTCATGGCCTCTCTGCATAGTTGGTAAGACTTGGTTCCCCCTTGCTTGTTTATGTACCAGACTACAGACATGTTGTCCGTCTGGACTGCAATTGTCCCTAGAGGAAGAAGGGGAGCAAAGTGTTGCAATGCTAGAAACACTGCCCTCAACTCTAGAACATTGATGTGCAGATTGCATTCCAAATTGGTCCATTCGCCTTGGACTGTCTGTCCCTGAAAGATGCCCCCCCACCCTATCAGGGAAGCGTCCGTGGTCACCGTTGCTGTCGGAGTGGGCAGCACAAATGGTCTTCCGCTGGAGAGATTGCAAGTCCGGAGCCACCAAGCCAGGTGTGATTTGCATATGTTTGTGATGTGGATTTCGTGTGTCAGGGGTAACTTTTGGAACGAACATTGTGCAAACAGTAGCCATTGAAGAACTCTCATGTGCAGTCTTCCCAAGGGTATCGCAATGAGAGAAGCTGCCATGAGACCCAAAACCTTCAGAACCAGTTTCGCTGGGGATTTTCTGGATGAAAGAAGAAGAGATATATGGTTTTGCAGGGAGGCTATCCTTTCTGGGGGAAGCCTTAGAATTAAGCCACGCGTATCCAATTCTGCTCCTATGAATGAGATATGCTGTGATGGCTGTAGTAAAGATTTTTCGAAATTTACGGAAATTCCGAGATGAACACAAAGTTGTAGTGTGTAATCCCTGGCCTGAATCAGTCGACGCCCGGTGGTGGCAGAAAGGAGCCAGTCGTCCAGATACGGAAACACCTGGAATCCCAGGCGCCTCAAGTGAGACGCTACCACTGCCATACATTTGGTGAAAACCCTGGGGGCTGAGGTCAGACCAAAGGGCAGGGCTCGAAACTGAAAGTGACTGGCTCCCAGCCGGAAGCGCAAGTGATCCCTGGACGCCCTGGCCATTTTGATGTGGTAGTATGCGTCCTTTAGATCTATTGAGCACATCCAGTCGTCCTTCTGTAAGAATGGAAGGATCGATTGAAGCGTGACCATCTGGAACTTTTCTTTCTTGATGAAGGTATTGAGTTTGCTTAGGTCCAGAATTGGCCTCCAGTCCCCTGTCTTTTTTGGAACTAAAAAGAACCTTGAGTAAGTTCCGAATCCTCTTTGGTCCGCTGGGACTGGTTGGATGACTCTTTTTTCTAGCAGCTTTGAAATTTCTGTAGCTGCAGGGCCTCGCAGATGGGGCGGCACATCTGGGAGTCTTTTCTGTGGAATTGGGGGCAATAGGAAGGGAATTTTGTAGCCTCTGGTAACAACGCTTTTTACCCAATTGTCTGATGTAAGATTTTGCCAGGCCTGAGGGTATAAAGCTAAGCGACCCCCGACTGCCTCCAGAGCAGGACAGTCGGGCCTCCTCTCAGGAGTGCTGGAAAGGTTTCCCAGGGAGTGTATCCCTGTCACCTTGGTTTTGCGGACCCCCTCTGCCGCCAGGGCGACGTCTTCCACCTCTGCCCCCTCCTCTGCCTCTGGAGGGGGTATCACCCTGTGCGCCTGGGAAAGAACCCTGGGGTTTTCTAAACCACATTTTTCCACCACATTGCCCTTTGGGGTACGGTCTGGATGGGGTGGAAAAACGGACTCCGACAGCAGACAGAGTCTTTCCCTCTTGCTCACACCGGGTAAGGGTCTCCTTTACTTTGGTGCCAAAGAGAGTGGCACCATCAAATGGGGCGTTAGTAAAGGAAGACTTGAAGGCTTCCACAAATGAACATAAGCGCATCCAGGATTGTCTACGAAGAGCAATCGCTGAAGCTGCTGCCCTACTCGATCCTTCGGCTGCGTATGAGATCAGCCTCATGGACGAGTTTACAATAGATGTAAGGGTATTGAGATGTGCTGTAACCTTCTCTGAGACAGCAGCATCTGTAGTACCCTGGAGGGTATCTCCCAACTCTTTGATTAGATCCCACTGCAGCCATGTGAAATGGGTCAAATAGTTCAGGGATCGCATAGAAAAAAACGCTGAACTAAAAATGCGCTTCCCATATCTGTCCATAGTCCTAGAATCTCTGTTAGGCAGATGGACAGATGAGGAAGATTCAGACATCTCCTTTTTCGTGGCCGCTGCCACCACCATAGCGTCCACTGGCACTCCCTTTGTCAGATAAGCCTTATCTTGGGGGGCAGTAATATATTTGTTAGGCTTTCTAGGGACTGGCTCCACCGTGTCAGGTGTCTCCCACGCCCTTCGAGCAATCAGTTCCATCAACTCATCGAAGGGCGGAGTGACCCAGGAGGAGGAAGGGCGAGCACCGAATGCCTTCAGCAAGACTGACTCATCCTCAGAAGGGGGGAGGGATTGCCAATCACCTCTCTGCTTTAGGATCTCCAGGATGTCAGAAAAGGAGACATCCTCTGAGGGTGACTTTGGGGACCCTTCTGACTCATCTAAGTCAGTGTCCGATGTCAATGATTCTTGTGGAGAATCTAAGTGTCTCCTCTTACACAATCTTTTCCTCGGAACTTCCTCGGGGGGGGGGCATCCGAAGAAGCCTCCGAGGAAGAGGGGGCACCCTCTAGGGGTGGCTGAGACACTGGTGCTCGACGCTTAGATGTAGCCGTGGGTGCAGAGGAGGATAACGGCCCTTTATGGGAAGGAGAAGCTGTTTCTGCTGAAGTGGTTGTCTGAACAGACAACACCTTCCTCATGAGTTCGAAGGCCCCCGGGTCCCGAGTCGAGGTATCCCTCAGTTCCGAAGAAGTCGGAGAAATTCCCGAGACAGGCACCGAAGGCATCGACCCCAAGGACGGAGCCGAGTCGATCCGAGCCGAGGCCCCGAGAGGGAGTGTCGGAACCGAAACATCGGTCTGACTCTCAGTCCCGGACCCAAGGATGGATCTTCGGCTCCGAGACTCCGGTACTGGATCCGACGGAGTCGAGGTGAATGGTACCGACCGAGAAAAGGACGGTTCCGGCACCGAGGGCTCCACAATCACCAGGTCAGCCTCTCCCGGCTCCGAAGACTGGATAGGCCTCGGAGGAGGAACAGGTGGAGATAAGGGAAGGCCTTCGAGTCTCGACACCAACTGGGAGGAGACAGAGATGAGTTTGGACAAGGCTGTATTCTCCATCAATTTCTGCACCACGTGGTCTACATCGGTGTCGGAGAGGGGCCTGGAAGAACGCGTCGAAGGAATCGAAGACGGACCCGACCTCAAAAGTGCAGGAGGAGGAAGCTCCGTCACCGGTTCCAAGACTCGAGGCTCGGTAACTGACAACAGTTCAACACTCGGCCCCGAAGTCTGTGGAACCGGTGATCGAACTTTGAATGAAGAGCTCGGAGCCGATGACCTGGGCTCCGACATCTTCGATTCCTTCGAGGATTTAGATGCCTGGTCTGATGCATCCAGAGCCTCTTGGAATGCAGGCTTCAAAAGGCCCCTATCCATAAGTTTCCTGCGCCTATCTGTCATGACCCTTCCACTGAAAGAATGACAGATGGAGCAGTCTTCTTGCAGATGGAGAGGGCCAAGACAGTAGACGCAGGAACTATGATTGTCTGTGACAGACATCTTCTGTCCACATTGGCACCGTTTGAAGCCTGATTTAGCTTTTTCTGACATGTTTACAAATTGCAATCCAGAAAACAGTGAAAAGCCAGTAGTAAATGTCTAATCCAGTAAAGAAAGTCCAAGCCAGTAATATTTGTCAAATCCTGTTAATAAAGTCACATCCAATAGTCAACTCCAGAAAAGTTAAGGGTGGGGTAGGCCCCGAGGGAATAACTCAAAGAAGTATATAAAAATTATATACGGAACCGAGAAACCCTCGATACACTACTCACACACACACACAGTCAATCTTTAGAGAAGTTTGTATATAAAAAATAATAAAAGAAATATAAGAAATAATCAATCTTAGCTTTGAGGTGGTCCGAGCTCATCAAAATGATGCGAACGTTGCAGCAGCAAACTAGATCTGAGGTAAAGGCAGAGGGGGATTGTGGGAGTTAGGTTGGTCTCAAGCTTCTTCTCAATGCAGAGCTTTGCCAAGCGGCCGACACGGAGCCGAGGATCGGCTCCGAACCCCAGGTGTAAGAACAAACGGCGAGATTGAACACTCTCACATATATGGTTTTGGAAATCCAAAAGAGTTTCACCGATGTACGTGGTGAATTTTGCCCCGAGGCAGAATGCGAAATAACGGAATATGCCGCCATCGAGGCAGAGGGGGTCCGCAGAATCAGGGCAACAGAAACACGTTCTCTAACAGGCCCTTCCAGCACTCCTGAAAGGAGGGCCCGCCTGTCCACCTCTGGAGGCAGTCGGGTGGAGATTATCACTCTACCCAAAAGTCTGGATAGACATCACTCAAGACAAATGTGTACGGTCTATCATTTCCAGGGGATACAACATTCCTTTTTCTTTTCCACCCTTTCCACCGAGATCTATCCCAGACATACCACCCTGTCAAAGGGATCAAGCCACCCTAGAAATTCAAAGGTTGCTAGAAAAAGAGTCACCCAAGAAGTCCCCGCAGACCAAATTGGATCCAGAATTTACTCAAGGTTCTTTTTAGTTCCAAAAAAGACAGGGGACTGGAGACCAATTTTGGATCTCAGCAGACTGAACAAGTCGGTAAAGAAAACAAAGTTCCGGATGTTGACACTACAGTCTATACTCCCGTTTCTGGGAAAAGACAATTGGATGTGCTCCATAGATCTTCAGGATGCGTACTACCATATAAAGATGGGCAGGTGATACAGGAGATATCTACGCTTCTGGCTGGGAGCCAGTCATTACCGTTTCAGAGCTCTGCCCTTTGGTCTCACTACAGCCCCCCAGAGCGTTTACCAAATGCATGGCAGTAGTTACGGCTTACCTGAGGCATCTAGGATTCCGGGTGTTTCCATACGTAGACAACTGGCTCCTGACCGCCACCACCAAGCATCTACTAACCAGGGCAAGAGACACCACCATTCACCTTTGCTCAGAGCTACGCATTACCATAAATTTCGAAAAATATGCCTTGTTGCCCTCACAGCATATTACCTTTAAAGGGGCAGACTTAAACACAAAAGACATGGTTGCAAAATTGCCTCACAAAAGAATTCAAATGTTACACCATCAAGTGTCGATATTGCTCATGAAGACAAAAGAACAGGCAAAATTTGTTCTCAAGGTTCTGGGTTCTATGGAAACTGCAATAACACTAGTTCCACTGGCACGTCTACACATGAGAATATTACAGTGGCTACGTTTTGCTCAGTGGTCCATGCAGAAATTACCCATGTCACACAAGATTCTCATTATGAACACCTGTAAGAGGGACCTATGATGGTGGCTTTAGTCCACGCAAGTAACGATAGGCAGGCAGTGTTCCCCCCAACCAGTAGCTACAGTAACCACAGACGCTTCCTAAATAAGGTGGTGGGGGGGGCATTATCTGGGATAGACTGTCCAAGGGACTTGGCAAGAATATGAGTACCACTTGCACATCAATGTCTTAGAGATGAAAGTGGTGCTTCTGGTGTTACAAGCTTTCCAGAGCTCCCTTCCAATAGGTACGATTGTAGTACAAACAGACAATATGTCCGTGGTGTGGTACATCAACAAACAAGGCGGAACCAGATCCTACCCCCTCTAATCGAGAGGCTCAAAGAGTATGGCAATGGGCGATTTCTTCTCATTGTTTTCTGACTGCAACGCACATCCCGGGGAAATCCAACGTGATAGCAGACAGATTAAGTAGGGCAATTCTGAAACAGGAAATTGTGAAACAAATTTTTCGCAAGTGGTGCCAGTCTTGCTGCGACCTTTTTGCCACGTCCATGAACTCCAAATGCAGCAACTTCTTTGCCCTAATCCCTCCTCTGGGGGAGTCATCCAGGGATGCACTTGTGCACGATTGGCCTTCTTTATGCTTTTCCCCCGTTTCCATTAATACCCAAAGTTCTTCAGAAAGCCAAATCGTTGAGTTGCAGGTTAATTCTCATCGCTCCTTACTGGCCTTGTCAGATATGGTTTCCCTTTCTATGGTCCCATCTTCAGGAGGAGACTTGGATCATGGACCCAGTGCCAGATCTTCTGACTCATTAGTCAGGAACACTCCATCCCTCTCTTCAAATCCTCAAGCTGACAGCTTGGTTACTCCACTTCCCATCTTAGCCAGGCTTCCAGAACTATCCCCGGCAGTGCGACACATTCTGGTTTCATCGCACAAGAATGCAACTAGGAAACTTTATGCAAGCAAATGGAAGAGATTTTCTTGAGGGGCGGACAAAAACCATATAGACCCCTTTACAGTCCCTATATCTGCAGTCCTGGAAATTTTAACAGAAACCTTTAATCTGGGTGCAGCGGCAGCCACAGTATGAGTGCAATTGGCTGCCATATTAAACTACCACGTAGGAGATATGGGATTCAATATAATGTCCCACAGATTATGCAAAGCCTTTCTGAGGGGTACATTCCTTTTAAGATCTCCCATAAGAGAACCTCTACCTCCTTGGGGCCTCAGTTTGGTCTTATCTTCTTTAATTCTCCCTCCATTCAAACCAGCTTACTCTTGCCCACTACAGCTCTTATCATGGAAGACAGTCTTTTTAACAGCCATTACTTCTGCTTTGAGGGTTTCAGGACTGCAAGCTCTGTCTATCGTCCTCCCTATTTGATTTTCCACAAAGACAGAGTCTCTCTCAGGACAAATCCTTCCTTTCTGCCAAAAGTATGTTCTGAGGCCAATTTAAATCAGTCTATTGAGCTACCTGTATTTTTCCCCAATTATGGCAACAAGGTAGAATACAAGCTGCACCAATTGGATGTCCATAGGCAGTTACATTTTTACTTACATAGGACAAAGGAATTTAGAGAATCTGACCAACTGTTTGTTTCATTTGCAGAAAACAGAAAAGGAACTTCAGTTTCAAAAGTTACCTTATCAAAATGGCTTAGAGACACCATTAGTTATGTCTATAACACAACGTAAAAAGCTACCAGGAAAAATTTGATGTCTTTCAACTAGAGCTATGTCGACTTCCACTGCCTTTCAAGCTAGGCTCTCTTCGGATTCAATTTGTGTTGTATCTACATGGGTTAACCCTCATACCTTTATCACTCATTACAAAGTAATTGTGGCCTCCTGGAACAGGGCATCCTTTGGTTCCACTGTTCTGAAGAGTTTATTACCTTGAGCCACCCGAGAAGAAGGTGCTGGGGATGCTGTCCCAACCATCAAGAATAAAGGCGACAGGACAACATAACACAAAAGTTATGTACTCACCTTAACGTTCCATGTTTACTGTTCATAATCTCACCTTCATTCTTGCATCCCACCCTCCTTCCCCCTTCCTGGAGGATAGAGAGGAATTTCTGAAATTGGCTGTAAGTTTTTCCTGATTCCCTTCATCCCTTAGGAATTATGGGCAAAGGCTCTGTTGTAGTTATTATACTGGGTTGCATAGTCAAGTGATTAGTTTCTCTCAAACGAGATCTGGGTAACAGTCACTAGGCATCTTGGGATAGGGTGTAGCCTCCAGCCAGTGAACGCTCTCAAGCTTTAGTATGCGGCCAAGTTGGAACCGATGCTCTGTTCCACATCCAGCCATCATGAATGAAGGCGAGATTATGGACAAGAAACGTGGAATGTTATGGTGATTACACAGCTTCTTTTTCCCGAGGACTGAGTCTTCCTTCCAGGATGCTCCCCGAAATCCCCTTTCGCGAGTCAGGGCAGGGGATTCAATGACAAGTGCCACTGCAGGGGCTGAAGGCTCCCAGGAGCCCTTCTTGGAAAATCCCTTTCAGTGATCCTGAAGCACTGCCTGGCTGTCCTGCCCTGGAGGCAGTCGGGGGTAGTCTCTCCCTGCACCTGCTAGCCTGGACAAATCTCACCTCTGATCAGTGGGTGCGAAGAAACATTTCCAGGGGTTATTTTATTCCCTTTTTCCAGTCCCCTCCAATTCAAAATATTCTCCCAGATGTTCTACCCCAGCAAAGGGAGTTGGCCTGTATTCAGGTGCAAGACCTTCTTCAAAAATGAACCATCCAAGAGGACCCAACAGGACAGCGAGGTCTGGAACTTACTCCTGCTTCTTTTTGGTGCCAAAGGCGACCTGGGACCTGCATCCGATCCTGGACCTCAGCGAGCTGAACTTATCCATCAAAAAGTTCAAGTTCCGGATGGTCACTGTACAGTCTATTTTGCCCCTTCTACACAAGAATGAATGGATGTGCTCTGTGGATCTTACATAAAGATTGACAGATGCTCCAGGAGACTGTTACTTTTCCGTATAGGAGCCGATCATTACCAGTTCAGATCCCTGCCCTTTGAAATCACTACAGCCTGTTTATCAAATGCATGGCAGTGGTGGCAGCTTATCTCCATCTGCAGGGTTTCCAGGTCTTTCTGTACCTGTGCGATTAGTTCCTCACATCCCCCATGAGGCATCGACTATCAATGGCCACACATCCCCCATGAGGCATCGACTATCAATGGCCACCAAGTACACCCTATGTCTTTTCGGCCCCAGAACCAGGACCGAAACACAAAAGGCGGGGGTGTATCCATATTCATCAAGGATACCCACACCTCCAGGTTAGTGACGCAGCACAATGCATCAGAGATCATCCATGTGCCACTAACAATGGGCAAAACTGCAATCCAAACTGTAGCTTGCTACAGATCACCCACCATGACCCAGGACCCGCATTCCGCATTTCTGGAAACACTAGGAAATATGAAGGTCTTACCAAACACCCTAATACTGGGTTATTTCAATTACCCAAACATAAACTGGGAGAACTACTCAAGTACTAACTCCCTTGCCCAACACTTACTAGAATTTATAAAATCGAACAGCCTGGATCAACTGGTCAACACCCCCACCAGAGGGAACATATTGGACCTGGTCATCACCAACATGGGTGACCGGTGTTCCACACCGGAGGTCAACCCCTTGCTGGTTAGATCAGACCATAGACTAATCACTCTGGATATCCACATTCCGCCCCCACCACCAATCAAGGAAACCACCATGAAAAACTTTTCAAAAGCAAACTTCACGTTACGTAAGACCAAGGTGTAAAGGTTCACAGCCCCCATGCTAAAGGACAATGCTGTCCAAGCTGCTGAAATCTTTACAAAGGCACTCTATGAGCATCTGCAGGAATGCATGGATCGTGCTATCCCAAGTAAAACCAAGACTCACTCCATCAAGAAAAGGAAACCAGTCTGGTGGACCCCTGCCATAAACAAGCTATACAATAGAAGGAGGAAACTAGCACAGGAGAGAGTAAAATCCCAAGAAGGAAAGACATCATTGATCAGTATCAGCAAGAAACTACGATCCCTCATTAAATCATCCAAGGCTAGCTTTGAAAGAAAAATTGCCAAGGACTCCAAAGATAACCACAAAGCGTTCTTTAGCTATGTCAACAACCTAAGTGGAAACTCTCAGATATGCTCTGAGTTAGTGCAGAATGCCACAAAATACACTGAACCGACTGATATTGCCAACATTCTGGCAGAAAGGTTTAGTGCAAACTTCACCACCCTCTCACCCCCTAAAGGGCCCATAACTATACTAGAAGAATGTAAGGCCCAGTTAATCACAGACGATCAGGTTAAAACAGCCCTATCCAAAGCCAAAAACACAGCTTCAATGGGACCGGACGGTGTCCCAGGCTGTGTCTTACAAGACCTACAAAATGAATTAACCCTCCACCTTAACACGCTGTTCTAACTCAGCCTCTCTACAGGCTACGTACCCACAGAGTGGCGCACAGCAACAGTTATCCCACTCCACAAAGGTGGAGCCACAATGGACCCCGGGAACTATCGCCCTATAAGCCTGACTAGCCTGGTCTGTAAGGCTATGGAGCGCATCATCATGGAACTCATTAACAGAGACATTGGGAACCTCCAAATCTTGGACCCTATCCAGTTTGGCTTTGTTAAGGGCAGATCATGCCTCCTAAACCTGGTGGACTTCTTTGAGACAGTTACCAAAGCATTAGATGAGGGTAAGGAGGTCCACACAGCCTACCTAGACCTCACAAAGGCTTTCGACACCATTCCCCATTCTGGAATTATAGACAAGCTCACCAGCTTGAACATAAACCCCTACTTCACGAGATGGGTTGCCGACTGGCTCACGGATAGAACCCACACGGTGAGAGTTGCAGGCTCTAGGTCTGACTCTAAACCGGTTACAAGTGGCGTCCCCCAGGGCTCAGTCCTAGGACCCCTCCTGTTCGGTATATGCTTCTCAGAGGTACAGGCAAGCACAGGAGGACTATGGCTGACCAAGTTCACAGACTACTGCAAACTAGGGGCCATAACTGATTCTCCGGCTGATACAGACACCCTCCAGAAGGGTCTCACTGAGACGGATACATGGTGTCAAAATCATGGCCTCAAGCTAAATGCCAAAAATTGCATAGTCATCCCCTTTGGAAAAAACAAAGTTCCTGTGAACTACCACATAGGTGGTAGTCCCCTAAATACAGAAAATGTAATAAGGGATCTGGGGACCAAGTAAATAGTAATCTCTCCTTTGATAATCATATTGCCAAGGTGGTTAGAAAATCCTTCTATGTGGCCCACCTAATCACAAAAGGGTTCGCATCTAGAACAAAAGAGATTATTGTGCCTGTCTACTCATCACTCATTAGACCCATCATAGAATACAAAGCCTCATTTGGGGTGTACCTTACAAGACACCTCAACAGCTGGAAAGACCACAAAAGTACCTCACCAAGAGGATTACTGGCCTCAAACAGATGCCCTATGCAGCCCAACTCAAGAAACTCCAGCTGTACTCGGTTGCATACCGCTTACTCAGAGGTGATCTCTGCCTGACATACAAGGCCATGTCCAACCCTGAATTGATGGACATGCTCCACCTAAAAAAAAAAAAAAAAAAACAAATCCCGGAGAGCCACACGCTCTGGAGATATAAACCTCACCACACTGATAAATAGGACGTGCTGTAGGGATAGATTCCTGTCCCAGAGACTCTCCATGCTTTGGAACAGGATTCCAATATACATCAGGCAGAGACCCTCACTAACACTCTTCAAGAGAAACTTTGACGGGTGGATGGGAAACAGAAACTTTACCCCAGGGATCACTGCAGTGGCTCTGCTGGACGGAGGCGCAGGGAACTAAGGGCTCTGCTGGACAGAGGCACAGGGAATTAATCTAAGGGGGTAGCGAAAGCCAACACATTCTGGCTAGGCTTATAAATGCCTTTGGGCAGATAGCCTAGTACTTACCTATGAACGTACAAGTCAACTACTGAAGTTCCTACATGAGCTGATTGGCTGCTGAGCCCACTGAAGGGTACCACATTCTCTGCAGTATTAGAGTAGTCAAATGCATAGATGTACTACTTTTTGTGTTGTTTCAGTATTCCTCATAGAATTAGGGTTATTAGAGCTTTTGGGCCAGTAAAAAAAAAAACGTGCCATTTTTAAAATCATTCACATCATGAATAAATTTCTTCTTTTTTGTAGAAATTAGCTATGCCTCAAATCTATCAATTCTTTCCACCATGAACTGATATTCTGCAGGGGTGGAATTAAAGTGAGGTAAATCAACAAAGTCTTGCTCTATTCTCTGTATATTAGCCAGGAGTTCATTCTCCACTGGTAGAAAAAAGTAATTTATGAGTCTCAATACAATTAAGGCTTAGTTGTAAATTAAGCTCTTGCCAACTTTTCAGCAGTTCAGGGTATTTATTGCCACTGGTTGGAATGTTGGTTACCCTCAAACCTCTGGGAACAATACCAGCTTCTAAATAAGCCATAAAATTAAACTTTTGAAGATGCATTCTCTTACATTTCTGTACGCTCCAGGTCCTTGCAGCTTCTTCTTACTGCCCAAATCCACTGAATTATTAGGTACAGCTTTATACTCTGCATTAGACTAAGATGAAATACTTAAGAACTGATTCTCTTTAGCTGCCAAAGCTTGGCTAAAGGACTTCCCTGTTGCAAAATACCTCAAGAAACAAAGTAAAAATCACAAAAGACACGTAGACCAAAGGTAAAAAAGTAGCCAAACCCCTAGTCTTAGCGCTTTCGTCCACTTTAATCAAACAAGAACTTCATCAGAAAATACAAACAAAACCATAAAACCACCAATTTATAATTAAACAAACCACATGACCAAATGGTCCAATAACAGATCGAAATAAACAACTTTAGATAGTCGAATATTTCTTAAAAACATATACACATATTACATAAAATGTGACTCTAAGGACCAAGGCCTCAAAGCCTTTGCATCTGTAAAAAACATTTTATACTAATAGTCTCGTTGAGCTCAGGAAAATGGTTAGCACTCAAAATTTTTTCTTTTTTTGTTGTGGACACTGTTATTCCTGATCAGTTTAGTGGTGACTACAAGACTTTCTTAGAATGCAAAAAAAGTAAATGGCAAAATGTTTTTGAATGCTGACCACTCTCCTGGGCACAATGAGACTACTAGCATAAAATGTTTTTTTACAGATGCAAAGGCTTTGAATTAGTCAAGTTTGATTTTAAGATTGTAGGCTTTTATACCACGTGTTGCTTTTATTGGCTGGCATGTGATATATATTGATATATTACAGCTTGTCTATTTTAACACTATACTGAAAAAGAGCTTGTTAACTCAAAAGCTTTGTTTGTTGTTTTATAATACAAGTACAGTTGTGTACACTTACCATAAATGTAGATGTTCTTCGTGTTTCACTGCTGCAGTCATTACATTTGGGTAATCTGCTGGCAGGTTGCCCCTCAGTCGGCCTGAATAACAAAGTCATGGGTCCTGCATCGGTTGCTGTATCCTCTTTCATGACGTCAGGTCGTCAGGGGTATAAAACATGCAGCCGACCCATTTTATTCAGTTTTTCTTGCCCCGGATGTCAGGTGCCCCCCAAATGGGGAGCAAAAAAAAAAGAAAAAAAAATTTATATATACATTATTTATATATATACATATAACAGAAATATATATAAATGCACTTTTAGCAACATAAACTTTACATTCATCTAAAAGCAAATACACCACAAAGGCTTTAGTGTATAGTGAAGGAAAGAAAAGGTATAGAAAGGGGGGATGGCGGGTGGGTAACCCGGACTGCAACAGAAAAAACACTCTAACATCTACATTTATGGTAAGTGTACACAACTGTACTATGTTCTTCGTGTTTCACTGTTGCAGTCATTACATTTGGGTAGAATCCCAAAGCTAATGATGGGAGGATGGAACTAAACAGCATTAGGAGCGGCTATAAGGCCCTGCAGAACTACAGTGGCAAAACCTGCCCTGGATTTGGAGAAAAGAGGCAAATGATAATGCTTTGTGAAGGTATGAACAGAGTTCCAAGTAGCAGCTTCTAGTCTGCTTTGATATAGCCTTCCTCTCTGACCCCGCAGCAAATGCTACCAGTAGTTGCTCAGACTTTCTTAGAGATTTGGTCCTGTTCAAGTAGAATCTTAGTTGTCTGTGTACGTCCAATGAATGCAGAATCCGCTCCCCCTTGTTCTGCGGATTTGGGTAAAATGTTGGCAGGTGAATGGTCGGGTTAAGAGCCACACTGGATACCACCTTAGGCATGAAAGAAGGATTGGTCCTGAGGGACACCCTGTCCGGGTAAAATGTAATAAAAGGCTCCACAGCCATGAGAGCCTGTAGTTCTGAAATCCTTCTTGCTGAAGTGACTGCCAAGAGAAAGGCTGTTTTCCAAGATAGAAATTTTATATCCGAAGTAGCTGCTGGTTCAAAAGGAGGCAGGGTGAGTTTTTCCAGCACAAAATTGAGGTCCCATGCAGGAGTTGGTGATCTTCTGGGAGGCCTTAAATTTTTGGCCCCTCTAAGATATCGTTTAAGCAGAGGATGAGAAAAGAGGGGAGGCTCTGTGTTGTAATGAGCCGAGATGGCAGAGGCATGGATTTTTATTGAAGAAAAAGATAGGCCCTTGTCAAGCATCTCAGTCAAATATTGTAAAATCTGAGGAATATTGGGCTTTGCTGTGTCTGTTCCTTGTGCTTGGTTCCAAGCACAGAATCTCTTCCATTTATCAGCATAAGATTTTCTAGTACTAGGCCTTCTGGCTTCCAAAATGACATTCATCACAGATTTACTGAGAGGTGTTGTTTGAATAATTAATTGATCAGCCATGCTGCAAGATTCAGAGTTTGGAGCTGAGTGTGCAGAATTTGATTGTTCTGCTGAGACAGTAGATGAGGTATTTGAGGCAAGTACCATGGAGGAAGTTGAGACATATTCCTTAGAAGTGGGTACCAGTGCTAGCGAGGCCAGTCCGGACCAACTAGGATCATTTTTGGTTTTTCCTGTCTGACTTTTATTAAGACCTTGAGGAGCAGAGGCAGAGGGGGAAAGGCATAGACTGATAGGTTTTTCCAACTGAAGGATAGGGCATCCACTTTCCATGCATTTTTGTGATGAGTTCTCGTGCAGAATTTGTCCAACTGAGATCTATTTGCCTCTCCCCAAAATTATATGTCTGGGCTCCCCCATTTCTGTGTTAACATGCTGAAGATTTGTGGATCCAGTTTCCATTTGTGCGGGTCCATAAGATTTCTGCTTAGGCCTGCCAGGGTATTTTGTTTTCCTGGCAGGAATTGAGCTTGAAGATGTATTTGGTAAGTCAAAGCTGTGTTCCACAAGGCCATGGCTAGTCTGCAGAGGGGGTAGGAATGTGTAACCCCCCTGCTTGTTTATGTACCACATAACCGTGGTGTTGTCCGTCTTTATCAGTAGTTGTCTTGGATGAAGTAAGTCCTAGAAGGCTGTCAGAGCATTCTGAACAGCTAGCCTCTCTTTCTGGTTGATATGCAGATGCATTTGGTTTGGGCTCCATTTGCTCTGAATGCATCTCCCTGCCAGGTGGGCCCCCCAAGCATAGTCTGATGCGTCTGTAGTTAGGGTTTGGGTGGCAGGGGGCAGAGTGAATGACAGTCCCTTGTTTTGGTGACATGTCTCTGCCCACCAAAGAAACTCCTGTTGTAGGCAGGGAATGAGAGGAATCATTGTTTCTAGACTGTGACAATGTTGACTCAGATATCTGGTAAATCACTGGAAACCACCACGAATGAAGATAAATAAAATGAACAGTTTATTTAGAGAGGAGAACAAGCGCTTTCACGCACTTTCCCAGTGCGCTTCATCAGGTTGCATTACACAGGACAATTCCTTATCCTTATATACAGAGCACACACCCTAATTAACAATTAATTTAGACAATCAAGTAATTTAATGCACATTTACAATGCTCGTCATGGTTTGGTAGTATCAAATTGTTGATGCTTACTCTAGTGATATCCAAGCTTAATCAAAAAATATACGTATACATCTATTTACATTACCTTAAAAGAAACCACTTTGTCCAAACCAAAGAATCTAATAAAAAATGTCCATACTAATATGTATATATCAAAACAAGGTCGCCATCAGAAATTAATCAACATAAACCACATTAATTCATAGCAAACCATGTAAAAACCTCAATTGGCAACGAGTGTAGTTAATGAACAATACAATGTAATATATGCAGAATAAAATGGAATAAAAATCTCTATATGTAGAAAGAGAATGAAATGTGTACATTATATTAAAAGCAGAAATGTAAGTGAACATGAGGAAAATATAAGGATGGCTAAGAAATGGTAAGAAGGGACAGAATGAAGAAATAGAAGTGGAAGATTAAAAGGGGGGAGGGGGGGAAAGGGTGGAAGGAAAGGAAGGTGAAATGAAAGGAAAAAGGAGGGGAAAAAGGGGGAAGAAACTAGGAAAGAGAGAATATAGAGGGAATCAAGCAAACAAGAAGGAAAGACAGGGTGAAACAAGAAGGCAGTAATAAAAACAGTTAAAACTCTGGTGGTAAATATGGGAGTGCATCTAATTGCATGTTCATATAATAATCAATGTTAAATAACATTATGAAACATACAAAAAACATACAAAAAACAACCTTCATTAATACATAAAAGTGCAGGTCTAATGCTAAGGGCCGAATTCAAACCAGGCTCTATATGAGCCCTAAGATTTAGAATCCATTTTAATTCATTCAATTCAAGGGCCCCTACTATATCCCCTTCCCTTCTATTAGGATGCAATATCTGCAGAACTCTAAACTTAAAGACATGAGATGGAAACTGTTGGCAGTGTCTGGCTAATACATTAGTGGTGTTTGCTTTTCTTATATCATATACATGGTTATAAACGCGGTCCTTAAGTCTACGTGTAGTCATTCCCACGTAGTAGGCTTCGCAGCTTTCACATGTGGCCAAATAAATGACACTGGTTGTATCACATGTAGCATAGAATTTTGGTTCAAAAACAACACCTAACTCTATAAGTTCAAATTTCTGAGCAACGGAAATGAACTTACATACACATTTCCTGCAGGGAAAAGTACCCTGCCTAAATTTCATCCTAATATCTAGGGGTTCAATTTTCACCTTCTCCCTGCATAACAACCTTTTAAGATTTAAACAGTTATTATATCTAAAGCTTGGGCTCTTCCCCACTATTTTTAGTAAATCTCTGTCCATACTAAGTAGCTTCCAGTTCTTACAAACAATATCTCTTATGTAATTTACATCATTTGTATATCTAATATCATATTGAACTTTCCCTTTAGCATTTCCGGAATAGTTACCGGAGAACCATTTCCTCGATGCTGCCCCAATCGTAGATGTAGCATTGTTTCTCTGCCTCATTATTAACTGAGATGGATATCCCCTATCCAAAAAACATTTAGCCTGAAGGTCCATATAGTAACTCTCATCTTCTACACTATTGCATAGTCTAATAACCCTTGACATTTGGTTTTTAACCACATTGGGAAAAATATGTCTGGGATGCATACTCTCAAAATGGAGGATGCCATTCCTCCAACAAGGTTTTCTATACAGAGAAGTTGTAATCTCATTTAGATCATTCTTAATAATGGTGATATCAAGAAAATTCACCATTTTAGAGGAGTATTCATATGTAAATTCTAAGAAAGTCGTGGTTGATCCCATAAAGTCTACAAAGTTGTTTAATGACTCAACATTTCCATTCCAAAAGAGAAGAATGTCATCTACAAAACGTCTGTATAGGATGGCATTAGCTTTAAACCTTTCATCATTGAAAATGTGCATCTTTTCCCACTGATATACTGCTAAATTAGCATAGGCATTGGCACAGGGGGTGCCCATGGCCACCCCCCATGTTTGCCTATAGACTCTATCCTGAAACAGAAAGATGTTATTACTCAATATTATATCCAAGAGAGTGCAGACCGTCAGCTGGTTATTATTATCAAAATTGCTAAATTCAGTTAAGCAACTCCTAACCGCATCAATACCAAATTCGTTGGGTATACTAGTGAATAGACTCTTTATATCTAGTGTAACCATCAAAGTATCATGCCTTAAGTTTCTAAGTAAGGAAGTATCTTTCAGATCTTCCAATAAATTAAAGGAATTCTTCAATATGGTAGGTATAATACCAACCATGGGGCCTATCTTCGACTGCACAAACTGGGATGCATGCTCAGTAACCCAAAGCTTTCCAGACACTATGGGTCGTAACGGCGGTGGATATACCCCTTTATGTATCTTGGGAGTCCTTTGATAAGGGGGATCAGTGCAGCCTCAATGGTTAGGAAATCATATAGACACTTGTCAACACATCTGGTCATTAAGAGATCATACAACGTGTCATGTACATTTCTAATGATGGAGCCTACCTCAGCTTTACATATTTGAGTGTATGCTGTTTCATCATCTAGCATCTCATTCATTAGATCATTGTACAAGGCAGCATCCATTGCTACTACCCCCCCCCCCTTATCGGCAGGTTTAAAAACCAAGCTGTCATCATTACATAAAGACTCAAGACCCTGCTTCTGTGCAGCATTCAAATTAACAAAAAGACGTTTATGTTTCTTTTCCTTGTAATATGAGTAAAAGTCATATTCACAGGCTCGTTGAAAACATTCAACAGAGCCTGATAAATGCGGTACAAAAGTACTTTTTCTTTTCAACGCTGTTGAATTAAAAGTGGCATCATTATTATCAGAGTCCTTGTATAGAAGTTTGAGAGCTATCTTTCTAGCGAATTTACGGAGCATGATAAGGGTATCAAACAAATCACTCCCTCTGGAGGGAATGAAGGAGAGGCCCCTGTTCAAAACGGAGCATTCAGCCTCAGAGAACTCCCTAGCTGTCAAATTAAAAAATAGAGTATTCAGTTCTTTTTCCTCCTGGACTCTCGTATTTCGCCAGACAGTGTTGACTCAATAAACTTTTTAGGTACTACTGAAGTTTCCTCATATGCAGTCTCGAATATGGAATTAGTAGAATGCAGGATGCCATGAACCCCAAAGCCTGCAGAATTTGTCTTGCAGACAACTGGGTTTTTGTTGCCATTTGTTTGAAGTATGTTGTCAGTTGCCTTTGTTTGTCTGGCATAAGGTAAGCCATCTGGGCAGTTGTATTCAAGCTTGCACCCAGGAATGTAATTATCTGAGAGGGTACCAGTTGTGATTTCTTTTCACTTATGGTGTACCCTAGGCATGCTAGAAGCCTTTTTACAGATGTCAGATGTTGAAGAAGAGTGTCCTTGTCCTCTGCTTGAATGAGACAGTCGTCCAGATAAGGATAAATTTGTATGCTTCTTTGTCTGCAGAATGCAATTACTGGTGCCAGGCACTTTGTAAAGACTCTGGGCGCAGTAGATAAGGCAAAGGGCAGTGCAGAGAATTGGTAATGCAAAAAACCTGCCTTGAAGCAGAGGTATCTTCTGCATGATTCCCTTATTGGGATATGCAGGTATGCCTTTTAAGTCCAGAGTTACTAACCAAGCAATCCTGCCTGGCATAGGCAGTAGTTGTTGTAAAGTCAGCATTTTGAATTTTGGAATGTCCAGGAACGTGTTCAAAATCGATAAGTCCAGCATTGGACGCCATGAATTGTCTTTTCTGGGTACCAGGAAAAGTCTTGAATAAAAACCTTGTCCTTTTTCGTTTTCTGGTACCGGTTGAATAGCCCCCATATCCACGAGGGACATAACTTGCTTCTGGGCCTCTGCTCACTGATTTTGTGGCAGATCCGGCCATCCGTTTGGAACTGGCAAAGTATGGAAATGAAATCTGTACCCCTGGAATACTATGCTTAATATCCACTTGTCCTGGGTAATTAACTGCCAATTTTGAGCGTGAAGTGCTAGTTTTCCCCCAAGGGGGCTGCCAAAAGAAAAGTGCTTGGTGATGGTAGAGGAAAGTCATTGAGACTGCTTACTGTAGGGTTGTGCTTTGTTTCCTCCAGATTTGGAGGTGGAGGCACCCCATTGCTTTGACCTGTAAGAACCCTGTGATTGGTATCTGGAGCCTTTTGAGCGCCTGGATTTGCCTTGAGTGGCTCTGCTGGACACAGGAAAGAACCAATTTTTAGTAGGCCAGTGTCTACTGAACCTGGGTGGCAGCACTTGCAAGAAATCTTTTACAGTTTGCATAGATTTAGCTTTGTCTTCCATTTTCTTTAAAACCTCTTCTGCCTTATTACCAAACAGAGTATCATGCTGCAAGGGGGCATCCAACAATTTAGCTTTAACATGATCAGGCAGATTTTGCTCCTTGAGTCAGGCATGCCTTCTAATCACAGATCCAGTAACGGCGGCCCTGAAAGAGGCCTCCAAGGAATCAAAACCACATTGCAAAGTATGCTTTCCAACCTGTTCAGCTGACTGCAATAATTCCTGTAACTCTATTTTCCACACAATCAGTAATCAACATAATTTTCTGTTTCAGTAAGCCCATAACATGCTGTTGATATTTAAGCATATGAAACTGGCAGTTTAAGGCCCTGATTGCCAAGGTTGAAGACATATAAACCTTCTTTCCCCATCTATCCAGCACCCTGGAATCTCTATCTGAGGGGGCAGGGTTTTTGGCTGTAGAGGCCCTTACACCCTTGGGACCCTGAGAAATAGCCTCAGGATCAGCAGCAGGATTTTTGAATAGAAATTTGTTGGAGTCAGGAACCCTGTAATACCTGTCTGGCTTACTAGGAGCCGGAGGCAGGGAATCAGGAACCATGCTGGATTCCGAAAACACATCATCAACAATGTCTAATACAGGAGGTATTGCCAAAGGCCTATGCTGAGGAAGAAGGAAATCCCTAAGCCTCTTTTTTGATTCAGAGAAGTCCTGACTCTCCCACTGAAAATGTTCCCTTGAAGTATGCAAAGTCTCTCCAAAAGAGAAATCCACAGGAGGAGATGCAGTTGGGATGGATTCCTCTGCATCAGAATCCTCATAGGGTGGAATAAAAAATTCCTGATCAGAAGAGGAATCAGAAGAAATGGAAACCTGATCTGAAGATTCATAATCAGTGTCTTGCCTAGGCCTCTTAGTGGCTTATGCGTTGGTTTTTTATACACAGAAGATGTTTTTGACCTTGTTTTTGAGGCTGGCGTCAGTTTAATATAAAATTGTTGAGGCCTGAAAACACCCTCAGAAGCCGGTGCCTGCTCAGCGGCTCCGGACCCATCCAAGGGAGAGACATCTGCGGGTTCAATACTCTGAGAATCTCGTGGCATACCGGACTCCGAATGGGTCTCGGTAGAGGCCTGCGACTCAAAAGTAGCGGGTATCAGGGGCTGCGAAAGCGCCTCACTGAGTACCGGCGAATGACTTAGGAGAAGCTTCGTCGTCAGTTTTGGACCTCGACGGTCTGTCTCTGTCTTTTTCTTTGCGTTTTTTGTGAACTCCGGTAGTCGGATTGCTAACCGATGACATTTCAGGATAATTAAATCTTGATCCAAAATATTTAGAAGCAAAAATATACAGACGCTTAATAGTGCATTGGTTAAATCTAGCACAAGACCGACAGCAAGGCACGTTATGATCTGGGCCTAGGCAAGGAATGTAGTACAAACGAAAATTCTTATGAGGTATTTGCTTCCCACAAGTAATGCAATTATTAACTTTTACTGACATCGGTAAGGAGCAAGAAAAAGTTTCCCCAATGGGGTACTTGGCTTTAGTTTGAAGACTTTGGTTCTGAAACTCGAATGCAAAAATTTCAGGAGTTGGCTGACCAGCACTTGTGAACTGCTTCTGCTTCGGGCACCACGCGGCAAGAAAGACTGAAAATGGCATCGGCTGCATGTTTTATACCCCTGACGACCTGACGTCATGGAAGAGGAGACAGCAACTGACGCAGGACCCAATACTTTGTTATTCAGGCCGACTAAGGGCAACCTGCCAGCAGACTACCCAAATGTAATGACTGCAACAGTGAAACACGAAGAACATCTGATAGTTCTGGACCATTGTTCCTCTTGCTTCTACAATGTGTGTATAAGGACACAGCTCATATTACCAATAACTTGCACAGGAGTGCAGAAAGTCTGAGGAACAAGTTTATGACTTCAAAGAGTTATCTTCTACCAGACTGTGAAGGGAAGTACAGAAGTTCTTAGTATGAACACCTAGTTATGGCACTATAGCCATGTAACAAAATGATCCCTTTACAGAAAGAGCAGGTATTTTTTAACTTTCCGTTTCACTGGCTGCTCTGCCAGTAGCAGAAGAATTATTATTAGCTGATCATGCATCCCCCTCAATACAGGCCCATGGTTGAGTAAAAGTGTCGAATGAGAACTGCTTCCTGGAAGAGAACACAACTGTTGGTTTTGCTTCTCTGGTTTGCACTTAATGTGATCTTGATGCAATTTACTTAGGCATACCAGAATCGGGTTTTGTACAACAGATGTGCTGAGTCATCAAATTCCTTTCAGCTGAACGATATGCACTAACTAGAATGGCATCAACAAAGTTTATGACTTACATTGAGACTCGGCAACCCTGTTGTTAATCATAAGGAGCAGGGAGCTTTGTTTCACCATGCAAAACATTTACTGATATTAGCCTACTCTGTCGATTTGGTTTGATGGAATGGCCTTTGATAACATAGCCACTGAGTTATGTACCATAACCAGTTCCGTAACTATAAAATGCTCTGCATGGAAGTATAGCATTTCCAGGCATAGAAAGGAAAGGAAGGGAAAGGATACTGGAAACAAATGCCATCCAAGAAGACACGTCTATCCAGCATGCCTGGCAAAGAGGGACCTACAAATTAGAATTCTTCCAAGTATTCAGAGATCAGCTACTAATGGATCATGACACTTAACAAAAGAGCAGCTATAAATGGTTAAGAAGCTAGGCCCAGTGGCATACTAACTTTAAATGGAAGTGGCACCATAACAGCAGCAACAAACTACAAGTCATCATTAAAATGTATGCCCCAGAATGTAAAACAAATTACATGCAAAGTATACACAAGACAATGGCACAAATTATTGAAAGTGGTGGCTAAAGTCCAGTACCTATGTGACTCAGTGGCTTGTCTCGGGCTATGGCTGCTCAACAAATTTTAGTTTCAAAGGGCAGTTCCAGTCTCAAAGGACACACTGATACTATTTGATAAAGGAGGGAAACTTTTTTTTCTAAAAAAAGAAAAAATTCCAAGATGTACCTGTCATATTAATTATACAGCAGTGATATCTGAATGAACGGGTTTACTTTGCATTACCAAAAGTCCATAATGCTGAAGACAAATTGGCTGAGACGAAAACAAAATGCAAAATGCTGAACTGTGTTGTTTTTCCCAGGGCAAGTAAACACTTGCCCAATTTGGGAAATAATGCCCTTTCCCCCATTGTATGATCCTGGAGTCAGTGTATATAGTTAGGGGGGGTGCAGCCCCCCACCTAGGTGGGTTTCAGATGGTACGGTGTGTTGTATTATAGTTTTGGGCAAGTGTTTACTTACCCTGGGAAAAACTACTCTGTTCGGCATTTCAAGTTTCATTATTCTCGTCTCGGCCAATTCGTCTTCAGCATTTTGGCCTTTCAGTAATGTAAAGTAGATCCGAATGGACACAATAGCTGCAAAAAGTGAAATGGGTGATGCAGTACATCTTAACAATACTGTTTAGAAGAGCACAGTACATCCTGTCAGAGGAGGTGGCCTCAGCACTGCATCTCAAACTCCAGGGCTACAATATGTCACTATTCCAGCTGCAAGGCTCCCCTACTATGCCTTCTATGGTCTGTTGAAAGATTTATTAAAAAACAAAAAGGGTTGCAGTTCCTAATAACTCAGATGAATGTTAAATTCAATAGGGAAAATAAATAGGTTGTTCTTTTCCAGATTGGGCATGAAATACTGTCTTACAATGGAACACACAGGAAATTAAGTGCATATATAGAAATATACAACATACTGTCAGGACTCAAATGTCAGAAATGTCCTCACCGTGAATTCTTCAAACTTACCAGTTCCACAGCTAGCGTGATACAGGGACAATGTTTCTTTGTCAGCTTGATTTTTACTGCCTTGGCAGCCTGTACAGTTTTCAAAGCCCTAGAAAGGTTTTCAGGAGACAGCTCCAGATAGATCTCATTGTTATCAGCAGATACTCCCTCCATCTGAAACTCATCAAAAAAATTCCCCTAATAAGAGGAGCATTCATTACTGCATAATACAAACCCGTGTAAAATACTTTTCAAACAGTGATTAATTATAAGTCACCTAGTGTATATATAGTAATATATAGTGTACATTTATCTGAATTTCCAGGTCTAGTATAAATACACAAACATTGCCTGAAATGACAAACTATCATGATCAGTCTGATTTACTGCAGGTATTTTTAGCTTATAATTTAAACGTGCAAACCAGCAAATCTAAATTTTACATAACAAAAACTAATTACTTAGAAAAACTGGCACAAGAGCACATATTGAACTGCTATTAATTCTCTCCTTTTTGACTACCAGGTGAATTTGTAAACATACTTTTGCACTCACATAACAGCTTTGCTTAAACAATCATTATGGCTCAAAAATAGGGATTACACTAATAGCAGGTATTAGTATTACACCTGTACTGTGTGCACCTAATCAGCATCCTTGAGATTCACCAGCCACATGGGGATATACTTCCCCTTGTTTTGGGGAGACGCATTCTGAAGCACACAGGCATATGAACATTTTCCTCTGCCTGAAAGTCCTGTGCAGTCACAGACAACAGAGATTTATAAAACCCTGCAGCTGACAGCCCAGTCCTGTGGAGTGCACCTCATTACCATATACTTTAATGAAGAGGATCCATTTGCTGCCGTGATTCTCATTTGAGGATTGGGAGAATAAGTATGTATGGTTGTGGCTACAGGTTAGAAAGCACCAGAACAGAAAGCAATAGTGATAGCTTTTTACAATTACAGAAAAGAGAGTATTCTGTTGGGTATTCAGCATAATTTGCTGATGTTGTCCCTAAGCTAAGTACTGTTGAGCAACACATCAGCATAAGAAGGAGTTTGATTTTCTTTTAATTATAAGAACTGTGGGTATGTGGTTCTGGTCCTGTAATTTATATAGTTGGAACCAGCCCATATACAATTACTTTCCTGTTTACAAATCATAGACAATCCTTAGTGGGTGGATACCTGCATACATCTTCTATACATGGACAACTATGGCTATATAATTGGTTAAGATTATGTAGAGGGACTTAAACTACTGTATAGCCTTGCTTACTAATTGCTATAGGCTTTGGTATGCATTTTTAACACGTACCTGCCTACCTCAGGGTACAATATTTAACAAAACCCATCTTGTATACTTAATACAACATTTTAAATCTTTTGAATAAAAATAAGAAAATCATCAGCCTATAAATAAATGTGACCAGCACTCGTACCAGCCTACCTCAGGGTACAATGTTTAACAAAACCATCTTGTATACTTAATACAACATTTTAAATCTTTTGAATAAAAATGAGAAAATCATCAGCCTATAAAGAAATGTGACCAGCACTGTTACATGACATAGTTAGCGGTTATTTATCCATCTGACATGCACTTCGTTTTTTGCTCCAGTCCTCCTCTGACCATTCAGCTTACCCTCCCAGCCACTCTTTTAGCCCATTCATGCCTTGAAAGCTACAGCCATGTATACAAGGAGTAGTAACTTCATCTGTAAGAAGGAATGGGGTTTTACCTTTAAGCCCTAACCCATTTCAAACATGTTCACGGACATCCAAGGGACGGAGTGCATGGGCTTTTCCAATGCACTACCACACCTCCACATGATGTGATCAACTGGCCCAAACCCCTTAAAGACCACATTTCCACATAATACCAGTCTACCACTGGGATCACACTGTAGTGTGTTTGACATTGAATACATGCCCCTCTCCCTAAAGAGTGGAAAGCAGGCTCCCTTCACACCAGCTTTAGCACGTGCAAAAGTCACAATTAAACCTGGGTCACACCCAGGGTTTTCTCTCTCTACACCAGCAGAGCTTACTGGAGATGCACTTTTTTAGCAGGTTGTACAATATAGATTAGCATCAGCTGACATTCCAGCTGAAAATGTCCCCGTGACTCAGCAACATTAGTGCATGTATTACTTTATATTTGCTGTAACTTACTTGTCGTGAACTGAAAGGCATGAAGGAAGCATAACATTAAAAACTGAAGTTGAGAGACAGAGTCACCATAATAGTAGATCTTCAACAGCTGGGCCACTGGTGTTGAATAACCTAAATGTGACTTGTGCACTCAGTACAGTATGCTCTCTGGACCTGGATCCGATCCATCCACTATGTATGGAGCACACCATACTGTCTATGAATAATATCTTGTTCTTTACTGCACACAGCGGATGCGATTTCAAATGTTTACGATATGCATTCCTGTGAATGTAGAAAGGTCTACACTGCCACTGTCAACAACACGCACAGCAGTATTTGGATAACTATTAAAAGTTGTTGTCAGGATGTTCTTTCAGTATATTGGGAAAAGGATGCCAAGGATGAAGCTACCAGGTAACAGGAAAAGAGGAAGGCCTAAGATATGGATGTGGTGAGAGGGCATGTAGGTGGTTGGTGTGACAGAGCAAGATGCAGAGGACTGGAAGAAATGGAAACAGATGATCCATTGTGACGACCCCTAACGGGAACAGCCGAAAGATGATGATTATGATGTTCTGTCCACTTGACCTGCAAAAAACATTTCTTGATGATTGGATGGGAGATAGGAAATTCACCCCGGGGATCACTTCTGTGGCTCTGCTCGATAGTGGCACAGGAAAATAATTTTCTTGGGTGGCGAAAGCCAGGGTACCTTTGGCTAGGCTTATATAGGCCCTAGGGCCAATAGCCTAGTACCTACCTAAAACCAAAAAAGACCTCGCAGGCATAGCACTATAAATGTCTACACCACAGTCAACCCTCAGCAGTACACCAACAATCATTCATCATATATATCCTCCATTACCAACACAGACAAAAGTCACCAGAGTGATTCGGCCAGGCACTACTGGCTACAACAAAATTCCACCTGTGATGCTAATGTACTTGTTATAGGTGTGAACACAGTGCTGTACACTGATGCACCATAAGGCTGAGCACAGGCAGGGTAACACTCAGGTACCTCAAAGGTGCTACAATTTATCATTTAACTTCAGTGCCCCATCGACCAAAGTACGAATATGGCACAGTTGTTGCTCATGCTGGTGTGAATGATCTGAGATGCTCTATTTTGGCTATATGAAGAGGGATACAAGGGAGTGCTCTGAGTATCTAAGGCTGGAAGAAAACCAGTCCTGAACGGTGCTGTAACACTGCCAAGAACAACACAATAAGCAAAATTCAACAGACTTTAATAACTGGCTAAAGGAGTTTGGGGGGGGGGGGTCTAAAGATGTCAGTCAAGAGAGAAAGATGGAAGATTAATTACCTACCTTGTTAGGGATAGGTTCATAGGTTCATACTAGGCTATCTGCCCTAGGGCATTTATAAGCCTAGCCAGAGTATGTGTGGCTTTCGCCACCCATTTTAAATTAATTTTGCTATGCCCTTTTTCGAGGTTAGTATACTGTGCCCTCTATCTAACAGTGACACAGAAGTGATACCCGGGGTAAACCTACGATCTCCCATCCACTCATCAAGATTCCTCTTGAAGAGAGTCAATGAGGGACTCTGCCTAACCTGGACTGGGATTTTATTCCAGAGTGAAGGGAGCCTCTGAGCGTCCTCTCCTGTTCAGCTGGTGAATCTGGGCATCTTGAGGCAATGTTACAATTGCCTCATGTACACAGACAACCCACTCCTTCTCCCACAAAACACAAATACATGTGAGAGATGCAATTATATAGCCAAACTGGAGGCTGAGCTCTCTCAACTCAGGACTGGCAAGACCAGACAGGAGGAGAAGGAAACCACGCACACCACAAACCCAGTTTCACATAGAACTATCACAACTGCAAAACAAACACATAAACACACAAAGACATACTCGGAGGCACTGATCAAAAATCTACCAAAACTACAGAGGCCTCCAAAGCAGACACCCAAGCAACTGCCACCTCAAGACATAAGACATGCAACACATAGTTCTCAAAGTCAGTGTGCTAAACAGTCACAGCCCTTAAGGCCAAACACAAAGCCAGACACACTTGTTATAGGTGACTCCATAGTCAGACACACTGACGTCCCACTCACCAGACTGAACAAGGAAAAGATCACAGTAAGCTGCCTGTCAGGCGCTAGAATCTGCCACATAACACAAGCACTCAGGTCACTCCACAGCAAGTACAAGTATGACTCAGTCATTGTCCATGCCGGTGTGAACGACCTGAGACGTACCTCCCTGGACTACATGAAAAGAGACATAGAGGAGCTCTCAGATTATGTAGCCCAGGCCGGTATGACCCTGACCCTGAGCAGTATCTTACCCTCACCAAGAATGATGCCACAATACAGGGACAAAATGATCAGCTTTAATAATTGGCTTAATTACTGCTGTCATTCTAAGGGGATCCAATGTCTGTCTGCCTGGGATGACATGCTTGACAAGCCACGCTGCTTCGCAAGAGACGGCTTGCACCTGTCAGCCCTGGGTTTCCGGATATTGGCAAAGGCTCTTGCCACCCCCATAGTGCCTTTTTTTAGGCAAGGCTCAAATGATAAACCTACCGCCCTAGAAAACAAAAATGGAGAAAAACTAAGGGTAATACTGCTCAATGCCAGAAGTCTAAACCTCAAGATGCACGCCCTCGAAGCCCTCCTCAGTATGGAGAACATCGATGTCTGTGCTGTGACTGAAACCTGGTTCAAGGCTCCTGAGAGCACCCCAGCACTATCAGGTTATACCTCATATCATGCGTTCCGGCCCCAAAATCCGGACCGAACCACAAAAGGAGGGGGAGTATCCATATTCATAAAGGATACCCACACCTCCAGGTTAGTGGCAACGCACGAAGCATCGGAGATCATCCAGGTGCAATTAACCATAGGTAAAACTGCCCTACAGTTTGTAGCATGCTAAAGACCACCTTCTCAAACTCAGGAAACCCACACAGCCTTCCTGAAGACACTGGAGAGTATGAATGTCTCTCCAAACACCATCATATTGGGTGACTTCAACTACCCAAACATAGACTGGGAACATTACTCAAGCCCCAACACCCTAGCCCAAAGGTTCCTAGAGTTCATAAACTCAAATGCTATGGAACAACTAGTTACCATTCCCACAAGAGGAGAAAATATACTAGACCTGATCATCACAAACATGGGGACAAAATGCTCCACACCGGAAGTATATCCCTCATTGGTGAGATCAGACCATAAATTAATCTCATTGGAGATCCACATCCCGCCCCCACCCCCAGCAAAAAAGACCACAGTGAAGAACTTCTCAAAAGCTAACTTCACACTTCTTAAGACTGGAGTGGTATCCTTCAAGGCCCCTGAGCCAGTGGAAACCACAACCCACGCTGCTGAAACCCTTACAAATGCCTTCTACGAGCACCTCCAGGAATGTATGGATCAAGCAATCCCTAATAAAATCAAGACCCTTTCCACCAAAGGCAGGCCGGTCTGGTGGACCCCAGCCATAAACAAACTCTACAACAAGAGGAGAAAGCTACTACATGACAGAGCAAAATCCCTAAAAGGAAGGCATCTCTGATCAATACTAGCAAAAACTACGAACACTCATAAAATCATCCAAGGCCAACTTTGAGAGAAAAATCGCTAATGACACAAAAGACAATCATAAGGCCTTCTTTAGCTATGTTAGAAACCTGGGTGGAAACTCCCAGATATGCTCAGAATTAGTCCAAAATGATAAATAAATCACTGAACCCACAGACATTGCCAACATACTGGCAGACAGGTTCAGTGCAAATTTCTCCTCCTCCCCACAGGAGAAATATCTATCCCACCAGAGTCTAGCCTCCCAAACATCTCAGATGCCCAGGTGAGAGCTGCTCTCTCTAAAGCAAAAAACACAGCATCAATGGGACCGGACGGTGTCCCCGGCTGTGTGCTACACAAACTCAATGAGGAACTAAACCCACACATAAGGCTGCTGTTTAATCTTAGGCTTATTACAGGATACGTACCCAAAGAATGGCGTACGGCAACTATGGTCCCACTCCACAAAGGCGGTGCTTCTACGGACCCTGGAAATTACCGCCCCATAAGCTTGACGAGCCTTGTCTGCAAAGCTATGGAGAGGATCATAATGGAACTCATAAATAAAGACATTGGGGACCTACAGACACTGGATCCTACCCAATTTGGCTTTGTCAAGGGCAGATCCTGCATCTTGAACTTGGTCGACTTTTTTGAAACAGTCACTAAGGCCATTGATGAGGGTAAGGCAGTTCACACAGCCTACCTTGACCTAGCAAAAGCGTTCGACACAATACCCCACTCGGGCATCATAGAAAAGCTCACCAGCTTAGATGTAAACCCATATGTCACATGATGGATTGCAAACTGGCTCAAGGACAGAACACACAGGGTTAGAGTTGCTGGTGCCATGTCAGACTCTAAGCCGGTCACGAGCGGTGTCGCACAGGGCTCAGTCCTGGGCCCCCTCTTGTTCGGCATTTATTTTTCTGAAGTGCAGGCAAACATAGGGGGATTGTGGCTGACAAAATTTGCAGATGACTGCAAACTGGGCACCATAATTGACACTCCATCAGACACAGACATCCTCCAGAGAGGTCTCATAGAAATGGATAACTGGTGCCAGAGCCATGGCCTTAAGCTAAATGCCTAAAAATGTATAGTCATACCCTTTGGGAAAAACAAGGTAACCCCTAATTACCACATAGGTGGTAATCCATTAAACATGAAAGAAGTTATCAGGGACCTGGGGACCCAAGTTGACAGTAACCACTCTTTTGACACTCACATTGCCAAAGTGGTTAGGAAGACCTTCTACATTGCCCACCTGATCATGAAGGGATTCACATCCAGATCAGGAGAGGTCATTGTACCCCTGTACACTTCACTTATCAGACCAATGATTGAGTACAACGCCCCATTCGTTAAGTACCTTGCCCGACAACAGCAGGAGATGGAAAGACCCCAAAGTTCCTCACCAAAAGGATAAAGGGGCTCAAACATATGTCATACGATGCCCGACTGAAGAAACTCCAGCTCTATTCAGTCGCATACCGTCTGCTCAGAGGTGATCTGTGCCTGACATACAAGGCCATGTCCAACCTGGAATTAATGGACATGCTCCACCTCAAAAAATCCAAATCCACCAGAGCCACGAGAGCAAGAGAATTAAACCTCAACACGGATATAAATAGGACGTGCTGGAGGGACAGATTCATCACCCAGAGACTCCCTACACTATGGAACAGAATCCCAGTCCATGTGAGGCAGAGCCCCTCACTGACTCTGTTCAAGAGAAATGTTGACGAGTGGATGGGAGATCGTAGGTTTACCCCGGGAATCATCTCTGTGTCACTGCTGGACAGAGGCACAGCAAACTAATGGGTATAGTATTCTCATCCTAAGGGGTGGTGAAAGCCACACACACTCTGGCTAGGCCTATAAATGCCCTAGGGCAGATAGCCTAGTATGAACCTATGAACCTATGAATCTGTCCCTCCAGCATGTCCTATTTATTTCAGTGCTGAGGTTCAAGTCTCTCGAGCGTGTAGCTCGATGGGATTTGGACTTTTTGAGGTGCAGCATGTCCCTTAATTCCGGGTTGGACATGGCCTTATACGTCAGGCACAGGTCACCTCTGAGCAGGCGATATGCCACTGAGTAGAGCTGGAGTTTCTTTAACCGGGCAGCATATGGCATCTGTTTGAGCCCTTTGATCCTCTTGGTGAGGTACTTTTGGGGTCTTTCCAGTTGCTGCAGGTGTTTGGTAAGGTACATCCCAAAAGGGGCATTGTACTCGATTATGGGCCTGATGAGGGATGAGTAAAGAGGCACGATGACCTCCCTTAATCTAGATGTGAATCCCTTCATGATTAGGTGGGCTATATAAAATGTTTTTCTAACCACTTTGGCCACGTGGTTGTCAAATGAGAGATTGCTATCAACTTGGGTCCCCAGGTCCCCAATTACTTCTTCTGTACTTAATGGATTACCACCTATGTGGTAACTTGTGGGCACTTTGTTTTTGCCAAAGGGGATGACTATACACTTTTTGGCGTTTAGCTTGAGGCCATGGCTCTGGCACCAGTTGTCGGTTTCTATGACGTGCTTTTGGAGGATGCTTGTGTCGGCTGGAGAGTCGATTATGGCGCCCAGTTTGCAGTCATCTGCGAACTTGGTCAGCCACAGTCCTTCCGTGTTGGCCTGTACCTCCGATAAATATATACCAAACAAGAGAGGTCCCAGGACTGAGCCTTGTGGGACGCCACTTGTAACTGGTTTGGAGTCTGACATGGCTCCAGCAATTCTAACCATGTGGGTTCTGTCTTTGAGCGAGTTTGCAACCCATCTAGTGACATAGGGGTTTATATTTAAGCTGGTGAGCTTATCTATAATGCCCAAGTGGGGTATTGTATCGAAGGCTTTTGCGAGGTCCAGATAGGCTGTGTGGACCACCTTCCCTTCGTCAATGGCCTTGGTGACTGTTTCAAAGAAGTCAACCAGGTTTAAGAGGCAGGATCTGCCCTTAACAAAGCCAAACTGGGTAGGATCCAGTGTTTGTAGGTCCCCAATATCTTTATTTATGAGGTCCATGACGATCCTTTCCATAGATTTGCAGACCAAGCTAGTCAGGCTTATGGGGCGATAGTTTCCAGGGTCCGTTGAGGCACCACCTTTGTGGAGAGGGACCACTGTTGCTGTACGCCACTCTTTGGGTACATATCCTGTAGTAAGGCTGAGACTGAACAGTAGTTTTATGTTTGGGTTTAACTCTTCTTGGAGTTCATGTAGGACGCAGCCTGGGACACCGTCTGGTCCCATTGATGCTGTGTTTTTGCTTTGAGAGGGCGGCTCCCACCTGAGCATCTGAGATGTCAGGGGCAGCACTCTGCTGGGATAGATATTTGCCCTTTGGTGGGGAAGAGAAGTTTGCGCTGAACCTGTCAGCTAGGATGTTGGCAATGTCTGTGGGATCACTGTATTTTTTGTCATTTTGGACTAATTCTGAGCATATCTGGGAATTCCCACCCAGGTTCCTAACATAACTAAAGAAAGCCTTGTGATTATCCTTAGTGTCCTGTGCAATTTTTCTCTCGAAGCTGGCCTTTGACGATTTTATGAGTGCCCTTAGTTTTTTGCTAATACTGATCAGAGATGCCTTCACTTTTTGGGATTTTGCTCTATCATGTAGTAGCTTCCTCCTTCTATTGTATAGTTTGTTTATGGCTGGGCTCCACCAGACAGGTCGTCTGCCTTTGGAGGATTGGGTCTTGATTTTATTTGGGATTGCATGATCCATGCATTCCTGAAGGTGTTCATAGAATGCATTTATAAAGGATTCTGCGTTCTGTGCCATATTTTCCACAGGCCCGGGGGCTTTGAAGGATTCCACCTCAGTTTTGAGGAGTGTGAAATTTGCTTTAGAGAAGTTTTTCACTGTGGTTTTCTGGGCAGGGGGTGGGGTCGGGATGTGAATATCCAGTGAGATCAGTTTATGGTCTGATCTTACCAGTGAGGGATACACTTCTGGTCTGGAGCATAGAGTCCCCATGTTGGTGATGATCAGGTCCAGTATGTTTTCCCCTCTTGTGGGAGTGGTAACAAGTTGTTCCATAGCATTTGAGTTTATGAATTCTAGGAACCTTTGGGCAAGGGTGTTGGAGCTAGTGTAATGCTCCCAATCTATGTTTGGGTAGTTGAAGTCGCCCAATATAATGGTGTTCGAGAGACCTTCATATTTTCCAGTGTTCTCAGGAAGGCCGAGTGGGGTTCCTGGGTTTGGGAGGGTGGTCTGTAGCAGGCTATAAACTGGAAGGCAGTTTTACCCACTGTTAGTTGCACATGGATAGTCTATGATGCTTCGTGCTTTGCCACCAACCTGGAGGTGTGGGTATCTTTGATGAATATCGATACTCCCTCCTTTGTGGTTCGGTCCAAGTTTTGGAGCTGAAAAGCATGGTATGAGGTATAACCTGGTAGTGCTGGGGTGCTCTCGGGAGTCCTGAACCAGGTTTCTGTTACTGCACAGATATCGATGTTCTCCATGCTAAGGAGAGTTTCGAAAAGTGCATCTTGAGGTTTAGACTTCTAGCGTTGAGTAGCATTACTCTTAGTTTCTTATCCCTTGTGATACCTATGGAGGTGGGTTTGTCTTTTAAGCCTTGCCTAAAATAGGCACTATGGGGGTAGCAAGAGCCTTTGCCAATATCCGAAAGCCCAGGGGTGACAGGTGCAAGCCGTCCCTAGCAAAGCATCGTGGCTTGTCGTGCATATCATCCCAAGCTGACAGGCATTGGATCCCCTTTGAATGTCACCAATACTTAAGCCAATTGTTGAAATTGATCATCTTGTCTTATATTGTGGCATCATTCTTGGTGAGGGTAAGATGCTACTCAAGGTCAGGGTCATACCAGCCTGGGCTACATGCTCAGAGAGCTCCTCTATGTCTCTTTTCATGTAGTCCAGGGAGGTACGTCTCAGGTCATTCACACCAGCATGGACAATGACTGAGTCATATTTGTACTTGCCTTGGAGTGACCTGAGTGCTTGTGTTATGTGGCAGATCCTAGCGCCAGACAGGCTGCTCACCGTGACCTTCTCCTTGTTCAGCCTGGTGAGCGGGACGTCAGTGTGCCTGACAACAGAGTCACCTATTACAAGTGTATCAGGTGTGTTGTTTAGCCTTAAGGGCTGTGACTGCTCGGCACACTGGCTTTGTGAGATATGTGTTGCACGTGTTTTGTTTTGGGGTAGTGGTTGCTTGGGTGTCTGCTTTGGAGGTCTCTGCTGCTTAGGCAGATCTTTATATAGAGCCTCCGAGTATGTTTTTGTGTGATTATGTGTTTGGTTTGCTGTCGTGGTAGGTCTATGTGAGACTGGAATTGTAGTGAGTGTGGTTTCCTTCTCCTCCTGACTGGTTATGCCAGTACTGAGTTGAGAGAGCTTAGCCTCCAGTTTGGCTATATGGTTGCATCTCTCACATGTGTTGGAATTTGTTGGGAGGAGGAAAGGGTTGTCTGTGTACATGAGGCAGTTGTAACATTGCCTCAAGATTCCCATATTCACCAGCTGGACCGGAGAGGAGATTGACAACTGACCATTGGACATGCTAGAATAATATTGGGAATTCCTTTATAATTGAAAACAAGGGCCAATCGGGAGCGAGGGTGTAGTGCTTTTAATTTTTAGTGCTGACTCATAATTGCTTTAGTGAGCAAGTGCCAGGTAACAAGTGCAATGTGTTACAGGTAACTTAAATGCAAAAATGACAAACAGTAACTTTCTTTCAAGCGAAGCAAGGAAATAAGTACGGTAAGCAATGCAGATATCACTAGGGATCCACAGAAGCGCTGAGAAGCCGCGTTTTAGGTGGAATTAGCGTTCCAGGGAAATAACAAGCATACAAACAAAGCTAGATTCAGCAGGCCTGGATCTAGTCTATGCTACAGCAAACAAGGTGTACCAATTTCAGTAAGATACAGTTCAAATATTCAGGCACTATAAACCTTTAACCAGAAATTCCCAGCTCAGAAGGGCAGAGTCCAGCCTCTCCTCCCACAAGAGTGCAGACCACGAACCTTCTTAATGTAAAATAACTGGCCTGAAGTTCAAGTGCTTAAACCAGAGCTAATACACTTTAAGAATAACAGACACTGAGCTCCCAATCAGCAGTTCCCAACTTAGAAGGATGAAAGCTACCTGTCCTGCCACCACAGTGCATGCCACAAACCTTCCTAATGTAGAACAACTGGTCTGAAGCCCAAGTGCTTAATCCAAAAGACTTAGAATGATAGCTACACTTTAACCAAGTTACTACCAAGCAGTAATAAATACAACTGAATACTTTAAATAATGCCTGGATTAGTGCTCAAGTTATACAAACAAAGCTAGATTCAGCAGGCCTGGATCTAGTCTATGCTACAGCAAACAAGGTGTACCAATTTCAGTAAGAAGAAATTCAGATATGCATGCACTATAAGCCTTCAACCAGAAATTCCAAGCTCAGAAGGGCAGAGTCCAGCCTCTCCTCCCACAAGAGTGCAGACCACGAAACCCTCTTAATGTAAAATAACTGGCCTGAAAGCCCAAGTGCTTAAACCAGAATTAATATACTTTTAGAATAACAGACACTGAGCCCTCAATCAGCAGTTCCCAAATTAGAAGGATGTAAGCTACCTGTTCTGCCACTACAGTGCAGACCACAAACCCGCTCAATGTAAAACAACTGGTCTGAAGCCCAAGTGTTTAAACTAAAAGGCTTAGAATGAGTTACACCAAGCAGTAATAAATACAACTGAGAACGTTTAAGATGACGCAAAAGCAAAATAAAGTAGGAAGAAACACAAGTACAGTAAAAGCAGAAGAAATTGTTTTTTTTTTTTTTTTAGAAAAGTAGCAAAAGCAGTAGTAAATACAATTCTCATGCAGTGCAAGCTGGCACACTTGAATATGTAGCAATATTAGTCCACACTCAGTTTGAAAAAATGTAATTAAATTAAAAAGGACTAAAAGCAAGTGCAGAAAGGATTTATTAGGTAGAATGCGGTAAAGAGATGTCCTGGGGGAGTGTCTTAGATCAAATCTACAGTGGGGCGGGCACTGCAAAAGCCACCAAATTTAAACTACAACCAAGAATAGGGAGGGGGTGGGGGAACAGTTTCAACACAGATGTAAGGAATGTGCAAATTATAAAAATATATATATACTGTTTTCTATAGATTTGCAGAGCAGTAAGACACAGATATCAAGCAGACAATTTAGCTCTATAATACAGAATAACACAGAAAATATACTCAGCTCTATAAACTTGAAGATAGTTCTGTAAGGCTGTCTCTCAAACTAAGGTTCCAGTTTGAATACAGGTTGTTAATTAAAAGGAGACACAGCACTAGCTAAATTATATCAGCTGAAAGACAAGGCAGGAAATGAGGGGGTGGGGACAGTTTCAACACAGATGTAAGGAATGTGCAAATTATAAAAATATATATATATATACTGTTTTCTATAGATTTGCAGAGCAGTAAGACACAGATATCAAGCAGACAATTTAGCTCTATAATACAGAATAACACAGAAAATATACTCAGCTCTATAAACCTGAAGATAGTTCTGTAAGGCTGTCTCTCAAACTAAGGTTCCAGTTTGAATACAGGTTGTTAATTAAAAGGAGACACAGCACTAGCTAAATTATATCAGCTGAAAGACAAGGCAGGAAATGAGGGGGTGGGGACAGTTTCAACACAGATGTAAGGAATGTGTAAATTATAAAAAATATATATACTGTTTTCTATAGATTTGCAGAGCAGTAAGACACAGATATCAAGCAGACAATTTAGCTCTATAATACAGAATAACACAGAAAATATACTCAGCTCTATACCGTTGAAGATAGTTATGTAAGGCTGTCTCTTAAACTAAGGTTCCAATTTGAATACAGGTTGTTAATTAAAAAGAGACACAGCACTAGCTAAATTATATCAGCTGAAAGACAAGGCAGGAAATGAGGGGGGTGGGGGACAGTTTCAACACAGATGTAAGGAATGTGCAAATTATAAAAAAATATATATACTGTTTTCTATATATTTGCAGAGCAGTAAGACACAGATATCAAGCAGACAATTTAGCTCTATAATACAGAATAACACAGAAAATATACTCAGCTCTATAAACTTGAAGATAGTTCTGTAAGGCTGTCTCTCAAACTAAGGTTCCAGTTTGAATACAGGTTGTTAATTAAAAGGAGACACAGCACTAGCTAAATTATATCAGCTGAAAGACAAGGTAGGAAATGAGGGGGTGGGGACAGTTTCAACACAGATGTAAGGAATGTGCAAATTATAAAAAAATATATATACTGTTTTCTATAGATTTGCAGAGCAGTAAGACACAGATATCAAGCAGATAATTTAGCTCTATAATACAGAATAACACAGAAAATATACTCAGCTCTATAAACTTGAAGATAGTTCTGTAAGGCTGTCTCTCAAACTAAGGTTCCAGTTTGAATACAGGTTGTTAATTAAAAGGAGACACAGCACTAGCTAAATTATATCAGCTGAAAGACAATGTTTCAACACAGATGTAAGGAATGTGCAAATTATAAAAAAATATATATACTGTTTTCTATAGATTTGCAGAGCAGTAAGACACAGATATCAAGCAGAGAATTTAGCTCTATAATACAGAATAACACAGAAAATATACTCAGCTCTATAAACTTGAAGATAGTTCTGTAAGGCTGTCTCTCAAACTAAGGTTCCAGTTTGAATGCAGGTTGTTAATTAAAAGGAGACACAACACTAGCTAAATTATATCAGCTGAAAGACAAGGCAGGAAATGAGGGGGGTGGGGGACAGTTTCAACACAGATGTAAGAAATGTGCAAATTATAAAAAATATATATACTGTTTTCTATAGATTTGCAGAGCAGTAAGACACATATATCAAGCAGACAATTTAGCTCTATAATACAGAATAACACAGAAAATATACTCAGCTCTATAAACTTGAAGATAGTTCTGTAAGGCTGTCTCTCAAACTAAGGATCCAGTTTGAATACAGGTTGTTAATTAAAAGGAGACACAGCACTAGCTAAATTATATCAGCTGAAAGACAAGGCAGGAAATGAGGGGGTGGGGACAGTTTCAACACAGATGTAAGGAATGTGCAAATTATAAAAAAAATATATACTGTTTTCTATAGATTTGCAGAGCAGTAAGACACAGATATCAAGCAGACAATTTAGCTCTATAATACAGAATAACACAGAAAATATACTCAGCTCTATAAACTTGAAGATAGTTCTGTAAGGCTGTCTCTCAAACTAAGGTTCCAGTTTGAATACAGGTTGTTAATTAAAAGGAGACACAGCACTAGCTAAATTATATCAGCTGAAAGACAAGGCAGGAAATGAGGGGGTGGGGACAGTTTCAACACAGATGTAAGGAATGTGCAAATTATAAAAAATATATATACTGTTTTCTATAGATTTGCAGAGCAGTAAGACACAGATATCAAGCAGACAATTTAGCTCTATAATACAGAATAACACAGAAAATATACTCAGCTCTATAAACTTGAAGATAGTTCTGTAAGGCTGTCTCTCAAACTAAGGTTCCAGTTTGAATACAGGTTGTTAATTAAAAGGAGACACAGCACTAGCTAAATTATATCAGCTGAAAGACAAGGCAGGAAATGAGGGGTGGTGGGGGACAGTTTCAACACAGATGTAAGGAATGTGCAAATTATAAAAAATATATATATGCTGTTTTCTATAGATTTGTAGAGCAGTAAGACACATATATCAAGCAGACAATTTAGCTCTATAATACAGAATAACACAGAAAATATACTCAGCTCTATAAACTTGAAGATAGTTCTGTAAAGCTGTCTCTCAAACTAAGGATCCAGTTTGAATACAGGTTGTTAATTAAAAGGAGACACAGCACTAGCTAAATTATATCAGCTGAAAGACAAGGCAGGAAATGAGGGGGGTGGGGGACAGTTTCAACACAGATGTAAGGAATGTGCAAATTATAAAAAATATATATACTGTTTTCTATAGATTTGCAGAGCAGTAAGACACAGATATCAAGCAGACAATTTAGCTCTATAATACAGAATAACACAGAAAATATAATCAGCTCTATAAACTTGAAGATAGTTCTGTAAGGCTGTCTCTCATACTAAGGTTCCAGTTTGAATACAGGTTGTTAATTAAAAGGAGACACAGCACTAGCTAAATTATATCAGCTGAAAGACAAGGCAGGAAATGAGGGGGGGGACAGTTTCAACACAGATGTAAGGAATGTGCAAATTATAAAAAAATATATATACTGTTTTCTATAGATTTGCAGAGCAGTAAGACACAGATATCAAGCAGACAATTTAGCTCTAGAATACAGAATAACACAGAAAATATACTCAGCTCTATAAACTTGAAGATAGTTCTGTAAGGCTGTCTCTCAAACTAAGGTTCCAGTTTGAATACAGGTTGTTATGGCCTACATTTATCCATTCCCTATCCTGACAGTGATTTTTAAATGCAACATTTGCCTACTCAGTGTTACACTGCTCAACACTAGAAGCCTAAACATGAAAACAAGAAAATATCCCTCCTTGAGGCCCCCCTAACTCTAGGCAATTTAAACAATGTAGATATTTGTGCTTTCTGTGATAGTGGTCAATCTTTATCCAAAATGCTATCACCTCTAACCTAATCAAGTCAAAGAATGACCTTGATCTTTTTCATATCCTAGTACCTGTTAACAAGACCACACATTATTGTACAGGACACCCAAACATCATGAAGCATACTTTAGTAAACTAGACTCTCTGTTCCTTGACCCAAACACCTCAGTTCTAGGAGCCTTTAACTACCCCTCCATTAATTGTCACATCTACATCTAAACAAACAAATATACACAACATTTTTTACTTTATCAGGGCAAACTCCCTCAAACAGTACACCCTCACACTAAAGGCACCAACATACTCAGTGTTATCAACATGGCCTCTGTCTGCTTCTCATCCACTGTCAAACCCTCAATGGTCACATCAGATCATTACACTGCAATATTCTCCAGAGTGTAACAGTATAGATCTACACCTAACTCAGCCGTCTTTAGCTAACCTCATTAAGTGCAGAGTCTTCTCACCTTCCGCTGACTGAGTCCACTACCCCTCACTGTTCCTATAGCAAGTACCACCACATATACTCAAAGTGCATACTCCCATCTCAGATCTTGCTCAGAAGCTGATGCCCCTACTCACCACAGATACAATGCTAACTTTAGAAGTAAACATTAAACAAACTATATATATCAATCTCTCCATCACATCAAAATCAATGTGTTCTGAAGTTTTTAGTATGAACCTACATGAAATGAAGTTGCAACAGGGCTTGTGCGGGATGCTTTACTAATACTTCTTAATGTGTTCTTGCATTTTAACATAATTATGCTAACGTTTCAACTCAAAGACCTCAGCACTGAACTAATCATGGTTAATTATTTGCGTATTTATGTTTTTATTCATGGATTTAACTTATTTATGCTTGCATATTTAAATTTAGTAATATGTTACGCATTGCTTTTTAATGGACGAAGTGTTTTGAAGTGGCTCTGTCTTATTTATTGCTTGCTTCTTAATGAGTTTTAGTGCTTACAGTATGAATTGATTATTTAGTATGAAAACTAGCCAAGGTGGGAATTATGGATTTAGTGGTTTGAAATATAGTTTGCTTTTTTAAAGTTTCGAGCAACCAGCATGCTTCAGACATCGTTTAAACTGATTATCTAATGTTGTTAGCTTTCCGATCCATTCTGTTGAAAGTGCATAGAGTCAGCATTGAGAATTGATTAGCTATGCATTAGCTGAAAAGTTTATGGCTTCAGATGCATGTTCCCTTTGATGTTCAATGGATTGTCTTCATGCTGTAGTAAGTGTGTCTTCACCACTGGGTCTTTTGACAGCTGAATCAGCCAGTCTCAGGGTGTTCCAAGTGTTTCACGCAGTAGGCTACAACATGCCTGAATGTTCTTTTATCTTTCAAAAAATCTTTAGTTTGAATCCCTGGTTTTCTAGATGACTCATTGATTGATGAACCCTGACAGTAACACTGGCCTGCAGTAACAAATGCATCTAAAAAGAAAACAACAACAAAAAAAAATGTGTGTGTGTATGACATATACAGACGTATAGACATATACATATATATGTGTGTATATGTGTATATATATATATATATATATATATATATATATATATATATATATACATACACACACACACACGTCTGTAAATATACATATGTAATGTGTGTGTGTGTGTGTGTGTGTGTGTGTGTGTATATATGTATATATACATACATATATATATATGTATATATATTTATATATATATATATATATATATATATATATATATATATATATATATATATATATATATATATATATATATATATAGATATATATAGATATAGATAGATATATATATATGTGTGTGTGTATGTATGTATGGATCTACTTTCAAATCCTGACTCCCACATAGGGCACTTGACTTTTGTTGGGGAAACACGCATGCAACACAAACATACTTGTAGATAATTTGGAAGACCAGCAGGTCATATACGACTTGTTTCTGGGCTGTGGAGAAAACCAAAGGAAACCTACATGGGCACAAATAGTACATGTAGGCTTCAAACAAAAACATCACAATGGGAAACATGCCTTGAGAACTAAGCTGTCTGACACAGCATTCCTAACTGTTGTGCCCTCATCTGCTGTAATACTTCTTGCTCTGTGCTTATCACAAAGACACTAAACAAATGCACATATGTAAAAGAAGCCAGCTGAAAGTTGGCATGTGCACATGCGTGAATATAACACATATGTACATCTCGACACGTATAGACACACACACGCACACAAATATATATAGAAAGCCTCCTCTCATTTTAGTAGAGAAGGGGGTATAGCCAGGACTTTTTAATCATATATCATGTGTTTTTAGATTCCATAATAAAGCCTCTTCCTCACAAGTGCATGACAGTACATGTTTCTGTACTGCATGTATTCTCTATACCACAAAAACTGGCATTCTGAAAAAAACCTGTAATAAAATAGGTGACTGTGAAAAGTGGCAAATGTGCCACAACTTTTTTGGTTTTAATTGTAGTAGATGTCATATCACAAAAATAAGTAAATTATTTTTAAAGCTCTAAGACTGGCTTCACCCTTCACTACTTAGTTATGGTATCTGTTTCATTCATTTTTGTACCAATGTATTTGTCATCCTTATTAATCTGATAAGACTATTTTTGGAAATAAGGACCTGCTTTCTGGGCTTGGGAAACTTTGTCTGATTAAAACCTGCTCATAGTCTTAGAGTAGGTAAGTGGAGACTATTGGCGTCAGATCTTTACCTGCAGAATTTGATTGCATCTGCTTGCATTAACTAATGGGGGCTACATTATACGTTTCTGTTTTTGTGCAGAGGTGTTATGATAAATGGACTTCAGAAAACATTTTCTTCACTTCAGGCTGCGCTGCTGTACCTACTGATTATATTAACATAGCTGAATAAGGTCTGGATAAATCTAAGAGTAGAAATGTCTATCATTAGAATCAGTCCTAATGGAGTTCCCTTTCCAATACAATTGTCTGTATTTGGAAGCTGTTATTAGACAGGTTTGCTGCATTCCTTCCATGCATTTATCTACAGCTATTGCCTCACCTGTCCCTTTAATGCATCTGGCAGGATCTGGATGAAGTCATTTCTCTGATTTGCTTGAAAGTATAGGTAACTGTCAAAGTCTGGGAAGTGTACTATTTTGGATCATAAGCTAGGCCAAGCCACCTTTTGGCAACAAATTGTATGAGTACATAGAACTTAACTCGCATTTCTAAAACTTCTTTATACTGGGCCTCTGTAGCTAAGATGAAGCATACTTGCCCATAATGTAGAGGATTTGCTGCAGTACTTCTAAAAAGAAAGTGAAGTGTAAGAAAAGGATACATTTCTTGGTAATACTGTTCCACTGCACATTAGTAATGTATATATTTATCATAATGGTTTGCATAAAGTAGTAACTTCTAGAGGTTGCATAACAAAGAATAGAGTGGAACTTTTGCTGAAGACTGTATAAACTAGACCTAGTGATAATACAAGGGGATATTCCTTTGTTGCATAACTGGGGTTTGCAGTGACTTTTCTTTACAGCACTGATTCAAAAATAATTCTTATTAGTGAGGCACATTTGTTTCCTTTCTTATCTGGTCTTGGAGTACTTTATTTCCTAGTGCTATTGTACCCTATTGGGTCTGTGACAAAGGGAGATACTGCCAACACAGCTATCTGGAATTTTGTAAATAATTATATGTCATTTGTGAATATCAACATGATTTATGTAAGATGCTTGTGTTACAGCTGTATTAGAACCGTATGTCATGTGTATAGCAAACTGGTCTGTATGTGTTAAAAAGGTATTTTATAAAGTGCTTGTGCTTAAAATGTAACCACAGTGTGCCCTTCTGGAAGAAAACAGAAATATGCATGTACTATTGCAACTGTTTTATACTTCAATGAGACCAACGACTCGTGTCAGAACCATGGCCTTAAGCTCAATGCCAGAAAATGTGTCTTCATCCCCTTTGGGAAAAAGAAACAGTTCCCTTGAATTACCACATTGATGGTAGTCCACTGAACACAGAAGGCATTATAAGAGATCTGGGAACACAGGTTGACAGCAATCTCTCTTTTGACCACCATGTTGCCACTGTGGTCAGAAAGTCCTTCAATGGGGCACATCTCATTACTAAGGGTTTTTTTATCCAGGAAGAAAGAGGTCATTGTCTCCATCGACTCTTCCCTCATTAGGCCAGTCATTGAGTACAATGCCCCATTTGGCATGTACCTCACTAGACACATGCAACAACTGGAGAGGCTGCAAAAGTACCTCACAAAGCGGTTCCTAGGCCTTAAACACTTGTCCTATATGGACAGACTCAAAAAAACTCCAGCTATTCTATGTCTCGTATCGCCTATGTAGAGGCAATCTCTGATTGACTTACAAAGCCATATATGACCCAGATCTGTTATAAATGCTACATCTAAAGAAATCTCAATCCCTCTGCACCACACACTCCAGGGACCTCAACCTCATTACCATAATCAACAGAACATGCTGGAAGGACATGTTCATAACCCAGAGACTGCCCATGCTATGGAATAGACTTCCCATACATGTCAAGCAGAGCACCTTACTGGCCCTCTTCATGAGAAATCTTGATGAGTGGATGGGAAATAGAAAATTCACCCCAGGATCCCTCCAGTGGCTCTACTCGACAGAGGCACTAGGAGCTAAGGTTGGGTGGCACAATGCCAGGGTAATCCTATGGGCTAGGCTTGTAAAGGCTCCAGGGCCATTAGCCTAGTACACAACTATGAACTATGAACCTATGAACAGGAAAAAGATCATAGCCCTGAAGAGAATGCAGTATCAGCATGATACAATAAATACCAAAGCACTTAACAACTGAGAAATAAGGTCAAATTCTAAGACATTCTTTAAATATGAAAAGAACCTCAGAAACAATACCAAGCTTTGCACCAAGTGCATCTTTAATGACAAACACACTTAACCCATGAGTATATATCCAACACTGTAACAGATAAATTCAGCTTCAACTTCTCCCCTGATGGTAAATCCAGGCACACAGCTAACCCTGATTTGACTAAGGCCACTGACGCCATACTCTACTCTAGCATCAGTGACAAACTGGTCAAACTGTGTACAAATCTGTATGTTGCCCAATGGATTGCCAAATGGCTTACTGTTGGTATCCACTTTATTAGATCTGCTAGTACACCATCTTCCAAGAGAACTGGAACTACTTATATTTGATACTTACTCTCTGAAGTCAGAACTTATATTAATGGCCTTTAGTTGACCAAGTTCACAGACACCTGCAAGCCAGGAACCATCATTACCTCCCATGAAGACATTTGTACCACTAAGTGGGGCTAACTCATGTTGTCAGAATCACAGAAATGTAGCAATGTACAGTATGGGAAGCATGAACTCCGACATGTCTATAATATGAAAAATAAACCCACACTCTTAAAACAGACACCATCATTAGAGACCTCAGGATGATACAGTCCTTACCAAACTAGTAAGAGCCTCTCTGCCCTTGGCACTGTTAGATAAATAAATTGAAAAGAAAAACTATAGTGAAATTTTCATTAATTTCATGCAGTATGCATATGTTTTATTTTTAAAAGTTTACTTCCACATTACATAAATTGCTCAATTTCTGCCTTTCCTTAAACCTCCCTACTCCTCCTCCTGAACTTTACTCTGCATGTACTGGAAAACTGCCTGTACGGCACCACAGAGTTGAGCATGGCTCTGACTGTTCTCCCACCCAATTGACAGAAATTAATGTTAGAAGCCAGTATCAAGCAGGAAGAACTTTGCTTAACACAGAGAGTCTCTGGTGACTCTGAATGTTGAAATCAAGAAGGAGAAGACAGAAATGGAATGTTTTTAAGAAAAAAAAACACCTTATTGACAGTAGTAGAACACATGGTGGGCATCACTTGGGACATAGAAGAAGTTTCAGTTCAAAAAGAAGTTGATAGATCTAAAATGCAGGAGAAGATTGACAATGTATGAGGAGCTGTTGATGAAGCTTAATACAGCAGCAGCAGATTATGTAAAGATGAATGAGAAAAAAATGGAGGAAAAAATTATAACCTCCCTGTACTCTTCCCTTATCAGGCCAATACTTGAGTACAAAGCCCCTTTTGGTATGTACCTTTCCAAGCACCTGCAGTAAATGGAGAAACTACAAAGGTTCCTCACAAGGAAAATTCAAGGTCTTCAGCATCTGCCCTATGGGGATCGTCTGAAATCACTGTCACTTTATTCTGTTTCATACAGACTACTCAGAGGCAATCTCTGACTCTGCTTTATTGGAAATGCTGCATATCCGTAAGTCGTTCTAAAGACGTTAACCTGATATTTGATCTTAACAAAACCTGCTGGAGGGACAGATTTGTCTCCCAGAGATTACCACACCTTTGGTACAGACTCCCACTTCATGTCAGAGTACCTCTTTTCCCTCTTCAAACGCAATCAGGATGTTTGGATGGGTGACTGTAAATTCACCTTAGGCATTCCACCTGTGTCCCTCTTGGACAGGGGCAATAGGTGCTGATCGTGGAAATAAGGGTAAGAACTTGGCTAGGCTTGTAAGGACCTTAGGGTCATTAGCCTAGTAACTTCTTATGATCCAATAAATAGAAGGTACTCTCTCCCACTTTGTAAATTCTCTGTAGCTATCTCGACTACTATCAGAAGCTATGCAGGAAGAGGCTAGAGAAAAGCTCATTGAACTGGAAGATTACTACTGAAGTGAGAAACTCTTTACAATTCTACCAGAGAAAGTAGAAAGTGCCAGCTGTCTGGCCTATATAGAAAAACAAATTGCCTAGTAGACTGATAATCCACTGAGAGAGATTCACATTGAATAGAACAGAATATATGCAGCAGTAGGGATGCCCAGGAAAACTCCAAGACTAGTCTTAGTTAGATTCCAGTCATATTTACTAAAAGAGAGTGAGTTCTACTAAATCTTTAGGGGGGGGGGACACACTAATCACTTGGTCAATGAGAAAAGAATGTTTGCCATTAATGACTATTGGATGGGAACAGAAAGAAAATGGGGAGTTGTGATCTTGATAGTGTGTGGCTGTAAATTTGTAGGTGAAGAGGAGTAGCGGACAGGCATGGTAGACACTATGTAATACTTAAAGTTAAGTGGGAGGGAAGTAGGTTAACATTAGAGGAAAGATGCATGTTTGTTACAGTCAGTGAAAGAGAAATCAAAGAAATTCAGTGAAAGATTAAAAGTACAACATCAGGGGATATTACTGATAAGAAGGGACTGGAACGTAATTATGTACAAAAGAGATGTTACAGGTGGTCCTAGGAAACAGAAAAGTAGAATTGTGTTACACTTACCATAAATATAGATGTTTGGGCATATCAATGTTGCAGTACTGACTCTTGGGTCTTTCTGCCATGCAGAAACCCACTACTGCCCTGATTTCCTTAATCCCTAGCCAATGGATGGCCAACAACTGAAGTCTGGAAGTCAATGTATAAGGGTGCCTCCACCAGTGCCATCTTCGTGACTTCCTAAGAATGCAGGAGGACAGAACAACTTCCGCAGTTGTTGGGATTTGAGTGAAAAGGAGGAAAATCATAGGAGGTAGAGAGAGAGAATGATGGAGATAAGTGGACTGTCTTCTGAGAACTCCTCCATCCCTTGCACTCAGTAAGGAGTAGACAAGTGGTCAGCCAATACAGGGATTTTCAACACTGATCTACTTGAACATCTACAATTATGGTAAGTGGGACTCAATTGTAATATGTTTTTCATAGTCAGTGTTGCAATACCAATTCCTAGGAGGACTCCCAAAGCTAACAAGTGAGTGGTAGGTCATCTGTATGATCCTAGGAAATAAGGTTTTGCAGGAAGGCAGTAGTGAAACCTGCTCTAGCCGTGGAGACATTGCCTAGTTTATAGTATTTATACAAGTGTTTACTAGGCTAACGACCACAAGGGTCTTTTTAAGCCTAGGCATGCATCTGAAATCTCTGACAAGTTCTGACACCCTTAAGTGTAAGCAGGGGTTTGTGAGATAAAACATTTACAAGCTAGGGCCTGGGAGATGAGCCATTTACAGGGTGCCTGTGTCCACTAGAGACACAGGTGCCAAGCCAGGGATGAATTTCCTGTTCCCGATCCAATTGTCCAGGTTATACTTGAATTAGGTTAGAGAGGAACTCAGCTTCACATGGATGGGGAGCCTATTCCAGAGACTGGGTAATTTGTGGGATGCATACCTGTCTCTCCAGTAGATCCTACTTATATCACAGGCAAAGTTTAATGATTTAGAATAAGTAAATCTGGTCCTGTCTGTTTTGTTGATACGCAGGAGGTCCATCAAAGTGGGGTGTGACAATACCCTATGTCAGGCATAGATCTCCCCTCAAAAGCCTGCAGGAGACAGAATACAGGGATAGAGCCTTGAGGCATTCTACATAGGACATTTTACCGAACCCTGTATTTTTTTAGTGAGGAACTTCTGTGGATGTTCCACTTGTTGTATATGTCTGGTTAGGTACATACCAAAGGGGGTATAGTACTCAATGATAGGTCTGATGAATGCTGAATACAGTGGAACAAGGACTTCCATGGACTAAGATGCCATCCTTTGTTTATAAGTTGCACAACATAGAAGTATTTCCTCACTACTGTAGACACGTGATGGTCAAAGGCTAGATTACTATCTGTGTGTGTCCTTAAGTCCCTGACTACTGGGTCAACTCTAAGGGGTGTGTTGTCAATATGATAGTTACCAGGGATGGATGACTTTCCAAAGGATACTATTATGCATTTCTTGGCATTTAGTTTTAGTCAATGACTCTGACACCAGTTGTTTGTCTGTGTCAGCCCCTCCTGGAGAACATTTGTGTCAGAGTGGGATTCAATGACAGCTCCTGATTTGCAATCATCTGGAAATTTAATCAGCCAGAGACCACTGACATTGGTCTTGACTTCAGAGAAGTAAATGCTAAAAAGGAGCAGTCCAAAGACTGATCCCAGAGGGGACTCACTTGTGACTGGCCTCTTTGCAGAAGTGGACTCCCCAATTCCAACTTTCTGGGTCCTATCTGTGAGCCAGTTGGCTATCCACCAGGTGACATAAGTTTGCAGCAAAACTTTTGAGTTTGTCAACAATGCCCAAGTAGGGTATTGTGTCAAATGTCTTGGCAAGGTCAAGGTAGGCAGTGTGAGCCATTCTGCCCTCATCCATTGCTTTGGTGACCCTCCCAAAGAAGTGCACCACGTTGAGTAGACATGATCTGCCCTTGACGAAACCAAACTGGGTTGAGTCCAGTGTCTGGAGGTTTACTGTATCACTATTGATCATTTCCATGATAATTCTTTCCATGGCTTTACATACAAGACTAGAGAGACTTATGAGTCTGTAGTTTCCAGAGTCTGTAGATGGCCCAGCTTTGTGCAGAGGGATGACTGTTGATGTTCTCCATTCCTGTGGCATGAAGCTTGTTTGGTGGCTATAGTTAAATAGCAATTCCACAGACTCTGATAGGTCATGTTTCATGCTATTTAGAAGGGATCCTGGGATACTTTCTGCCCCCACTGATACAGGGTTCTTGGCCTTGGAGAGAGCATTAAGGACGTATTCCCCAGTGATAGCAGGGGGAGTTATATTAGATGGTATTTCCTGCGGGAAGGTTGAGGGGGGGAGAGAGGGGTAAAGCTGGAGCTGAATTTATCGGCCAGTAGGTTTGCTATATCTTTTGGCTTAGTATTGGTGGCTCCATTTACAATGAGCTCTGCACACAATTGTGTACTGCCTCTGAGGTTCCAGACATATCTAAAGAATGCCTTGTGGTTATCCTTGGCTTGGGAGGCCAGATTCACCTCAAATTTGCCTTTGGTAGACTTTATTTGTCCTCTGAGATGTTTGTTTAGTTTGAAGAGAGTGCTTTTATCTTACTGGGTGCTGCACCTCCTAATTTTTTTCCCAGACTTTCTTCCTTCTATTATACAGCCTATTCATTTTGTGATTCCACCAGAGTGGTTTGTTTTTTGAGTTAGTTCTGTACTTCTTCCTGGTGGGTACAGCTGCCTCTATGCAGCTATTAACATGTTCGTACATAGTTTCTGTGAAATGTTCTGCACAGGCAGCAGTGTTCTCAAGGTTTATGGGGGCTTGAAATTTTGCCAAGTTATCACTTAATGGCAGGAGTTTTTTTAAAGGTGTGCACCAAGTTCCATGTAGCTGCTTCTAGGATGGTCTGGGAAGGGACTCCTTTGAGGAAAGCAACTGGTAGTTAACCCATATCTGGTGGAATGGACCTTAATATGCCCAGGCAGATCTTTTCTATGATGCGAGTAACAGAACTTAATGTAGTTTCCTATCCATTTTAAAATGGTTTGGAGACAGGGCTGCACTGTTTACCTTCTGTAAAAGCCACCAATAATTGCTCTGCTCCATTTGGGGGCTTTGTCCTGTCTAGAGAGTAAATGATATGCTTCTGCACATCCAGGGAATGAAGGACTTGCTCTTCTCCAGTCTGTGGATTTTGGATGGGTAGGTGGATAGCCTGGTTTAGGGCAAGTTCTAATATCACCTTAGGCACAAAGGATGAGTTGGTTCTTAGGAGTAGAATAACCAGTGAGTTGCACCTTTTCAAAGCATTTCCAAGGTCCGTGTGTGCATGTAAATACCAAGCATGTGTTAGCTTCAGTGCCATTTTAAGGTGCAGCCAGAATGTTAACCTCTATGTATACGATAGCTAATTTGTTTGTAAGTTAAAGTTACTTAACCTCACTTATGATGAATTTGCATACAATAAAGCTGCTTGAACAAGAACCCAAGATGCTCGCCTGTTTTATCCTGACCTAGCAAGCAACATTTTTATTTATTTATTTTACATTTGTTAACCCGGGGGGTGTTTGACTAAGCCAAAAAGGCCCTTTTTCAGCAAAGGCCCGGGGAGAAAAGCTCCACAAAGAAAAATTACAGATACATTTAGTTAGACATGATCAGTATACACACAAATTACAAAAGACATGTTTTTACAGTGGTATGCGGCACATCCTCAGTTACAGTGGAGAGAGCAAACAAAAAAATATTAATTTAAAAATAACGGTAATTAATAGATTTATGGTGTACAGCCGAAATTTGGAACATAGGTAGAATACATACATAGTACACAGGTACAGTACATACATTGTAGATTAGCCAGTGTTTGTGAGTAAGATTGAAAACTATTATCAAGTACTCTAGATTTAGTATGTATACCTTATCCATTTTCACTAGCCTGGGGAGCAATCATGGCACTGCCAACTTTGCTTGAGATGTTACCTGATGAGGTCTTTAAAGGAGGCTTTGGATGATGTGTTTTGAATGCTAGTGGAGACAGAGTTGCATTTTTTAGCCACTGAACTACTATATAGCACATCTCCAAAGCTATTGTAGCTGTTGCTGACTTCTAGCAGTAGTTTGCTTGATGATCTAAGAGGCCTTTTGGCTGAGTGATGTTGTACTAGGTTTTTGAGGGCATGACGCTTATTGGGGAGGTAATAGATTGAATGACAGAGGCAGAGCTGATTGTAAGTTAGGAAGTTGGGCAGTTCAAGCCAGTGGAGCTGTCTCAAAGCAGTACAGTGATGAGTTTTATATGAGCAATTTGCAGCAAAGTGGGCAATTCTGTTATAGCAGGCTTCCATTTTGCTTAGTTCAGTTTTGTTGAGATTAGTCAGAATGGGAGATGCATAGAGTAAGGTAGATAGAAGTTGGAAGCGAGGAATGGCTGATCTTATGTTGTTGGTAAGAAATGGTTTGATACAGTAGAGTGATCCCAGTTTGGCATGTACTTTTTTAATAGCTAAGTTAAGATGACTATCAAATTTTAGGTGGGAGTCTATGGTTATTCCCAATAGCTTAGCCTGTGCTGCTGGAGCGATTGGAGTAGCATTTGTGGAGTAGATAGTGAAGTGACTGTTATCAGTGTTTTTGTTAGAACTGGTTATAATCATAAGCTGAGTTTTCTTTGGATTGAGGATAAGTTGGGCTTTGGTAAGTTAATTTTCAACGTCAGAGAATGCTAGTTGAGTTGTTTGCAGGAGGGTGGGAATGTTTTGTGCAGCACAGATTAAGGTAGTGTCATCTGCATACTGAGTGATAGATGCATGCTGTGTGGAGGGATGGAGGTCATTTGTGAAGATCGTGAATAGTAGTGGTCCTAAGATAGAACCCTGTGGGACTCCTATAGTTATGGGCAGCTGAGGAGAGGAGAAGTTTCCCATTTCAAAGCTTGGTACCTGTCAGTTAAGTAGCTTTGGAACCAGGTAAGAGTGGAATTTGATAGGTGATATTGGTTTAGTTTGTTTAGCAGGATCTGGTGCGAGACTGTCAAATGCTTTGGACATATCCAAAAAAAGAGTTGACACCTGTAGGCCTTCGTTTTTGAGACAGTTTACTGTGTCTGTGAAGCAGAGGAGGGCTGTAGTGGTACTATGGGCAGGTCTGAAACCATGCTGAGTATGTGACAGGATGTTGCTGTCTAGGAGATAGTTTAGCATCTGGGTATAGATGCATTTTTCTTGGATTTTGGCCAGGGGGGAGAGTAAAGCAATGGGTGTGTAGTTATTAAGTTCAGTGGAGGTCCCGCCTTTATGTATGGGTGTAACATAGGATATTTTCCAGAGTTTGGGTACATAGTTTTCAACAATTGATCTGTTTATGAGAGTGGAGACTGGGATAGCAACAGCATCTGCTGTGAGTTTCAAGAAATAGCTGGGGAGTTGGTCGGCTGCTGTTGATGAGGTTTTTAGTTTGGAGAGCATGCTTTTGATTGAAGTGGTGGAAACTGTTTTGAGGGTAAAGCTTGTATTAGTGTTATTTGTGTTGGGGGGGGGGATAGTCCTGTGATACTAAGGATAGAATTGAGTTCACAAAGTGGGAGTTGAATTGTGTTTCGATGGGAACTTTAGTGTCAGGGGTGGTTGGTTTGGGGGTAGTCTTTTGGGTGGATTTTAGTAGCTGGTTTACATTTTTCCAAAATTTTGGGGGGTTGTGTTGGTATGTAGTTTGTAATGTTGTGTAGTAGGATTTTTTGTCCAGCCTAATGCATTTTTTTGCACGGTTGCGCAGTTCTTGGTACTTAGTTAGGCTTTGTGTTTCTTTGTTTTTTTGATAGTTAAGCCAGGCACTGTCTCTGGACTTGAGGATTTGTTTGGTTTCTTTACTGAGCCAGTGGTTTGTAGAGGTTCTAACCTTGATTTTGCGCAATGCAGTGACAGTGTCTACGGGTTGCAGAAATGTTTTGTTGAAATATGCTACAGCCTGGTCAAGTGGGAGGGTTTTTAGGGGGGTCCAGTCACAGTTACAGAGTAAAGTGTTGAGGACCTCAGGAGAGAATTTTTTTGTGTTTCTAGTGGATATATAGTTAGTGGTTTTGCATATGCTTGTTCTACTACGTATAAAGTATATTATGTTGTGGTCACTTAAGGTGTCTGGGAGACTGCCTGTGTGAGGGTACAATATGGGGTTGTTAGTTAGGACCCAGTCAAGGATGGATTCCCTTTTAGATTTTTTATCACATCTAGTTGGAATTTGGACTAGCTGCTGGTAGCCATGGAGATTTATTAGATTACTTGGTGGTTCTGATATACAGGTGTACCAATCTAGGTTGAAGTCCTCCAGAATAAGGGTTTCTTGTGAGTATGTGGAAGAACACCAGGATAAGAAGTCTTCAAGGCTTGCAGGTGTATTACCACCAGGTGGAATATAGATCACAATTGTGGTGATGACCTTTTTAGGGTGAAGTTGAAGTTGTGAGATAAGTATATCCCAATTATTGGGGGAGGGGTAGGAGTTTGGTAATTGACGGACAGTTAGGTTGGACTTGTACAGTAAGGCAGTTCCACCCCCTTTACGAAGTGGTCTGTCTTGTCTAATGATAGTGTAGCTGGTAGGGAGAACTTCTGAGTTAGCTATGTTTTTATTTAGCCATGTTTCTGTTAAAGTAACTATGTCTGGGAAGTAGTGTGCCATTGTGGCCTGGAGTTCAGGTATTTTATTTTTGATACTTCTAATATTACTATTTAGCATTAAAAGATGGTTGGTTTTACTGCTGTTGTTGATTTGCCCAGGGATGAAGAAAGTGGGGGTGTTATGTTCTGACATTTGTGTTGGAGCAGTTTGTGTTGGACAGGATGGATTTGGGCCTGGGTTGGGGTGGATATCCCCACTTATGGTGAGCCTGCTGTTAAAAATGGTGATACAGATGTTGGAGTTTGGTGAGGAGTGTGAGAAAGTATTGTGTTTTTTTGGAGTAGGAATGAAAGCATATGTGTTTAGTTCTGAATTGGTCCGTTATGTAGTTCTTGAACAATTGTGGGCAGATATTATTATAATGTGTGGTGTCTATATGAAAGTGCATAATGTAGTGTTGTGCTACTAAGTTTAGGGATATTGCTAGAGTGATAACTTGTGGTGTTGTAAAGAATTATGAGAAGACATACTAGACTTAGTTGTGTGACAGTCATGGTTATAAAGTTTAAGTAGGTTCTAGGTGGGGAGTCTGAATAGGAATTATAGGGTTGCACTATATGTGGATGGGGAAGTAGTGTGGGTGATGTATAAAATGCCTAGTGGGAATGAGTGTGATTGGGAGTATTTTGTGTGGAGCAAGTTGGTGTGGTATAATGCGATATGACTTGAAGAGCTGCGATTGGTGGAGGTGATGTGAGCTGTGGGTGTGGCTGTGATTACTATAAATGTAGAGGTAGTGCAGAGAGAGGGAATAGGGGGCAGGGGAGTGGAGAGAGACGGAGCATTAGCGAGTGTGAACGGAGTGGGGCAGAGCCCACCAAGACAAGAGAAAAAAGTAAGTATCACTTTACAACTCTGAACACTTTAAACAAATTCCCGAGGTCTAACGGCTTACCAGCAAGCAGAATGTAATTGCTGAAGAGCACTTGTGTCCTGGTGGGAGACTAGAAATTTAAAGATGGCTCTATGCTCAGCAGGAGTCTAATATAGACTTAGTATTGGGGGAGGGAGATAGCACAAGGGGTACAAACTAGGTGGAATGCAAAAAAAAACAGAGAGGCAGTGGAAATCAGCGAAGGCCTCAGAGGGGGTAAGTAATAATTCAAACTACCTGTAAAGTGAAGGAGAGAAGAGACAGCAAAGTTTATTAAGGTTGGGAGTGTGTCTTCACATTGACTTGCTGATTAGTAACCAGTTTGTGAACAGATTAGAGTAGGGAGATACATTAGCAATGAAGGGGAATGTATAGAGATGCAAATAAACAGGTGGGCCTCCAAGTGATACAAAAGCAGAAAGCACTGAGAGGGCTGCTTGATGGTTAATTTAGTCACAGGGATCTGAATTAAATGTATACTGTCTATTGGACAGTTAGGATTACTGTACTAGCTGGGGGGGGGGGACACAAGGCTATAACAGTCAGTTTTATTAGCACGCTGAGAACTACTGAGAAATACTGCTAATGTAATAGCTTTATTCTCATAAAACATACATGTAGAATGCCTGGGTGGACTGACCCTGCTCTTGAGGTTCAAAATGTATATCTCCTGCTAATACTACTGCTAATGTAATAGCTTTACGCTCATAAAACATACAAGTAGAATGCCTGGGAATGACATGGTGTCAGAACCAGGATTGCAAAGATTATTCTTCAGTGCCACGAGGTACAGTGGTAATGGCAAAGGCAAACTAAAAGAACAGAGAGCAAAAAAGGGCTAGAGACAGGTTAAAGGTGAAGAGAACACACATCAATGATTTATTGTAAGAGGTTAAACGGAGAATTACAAGGGCACAAAATGCATTGTTAAGCAAACGAATAGTACATAAAAGTTTATTAAGCAAATGAGAAATAGAAAACAGCTCATTAGTCAGACGAAATGTTTGAAACAGAATTATTTGATAAAACGAGCATTAGAAAAGTACATAAAGGGTTCACAGCTGCCTCAGAATTGTAAAATGAGCATGTTTAAAGTTCATCGAGCATGTTTAGAGTTAAAACGAGAACAAGAAAGTATAATGGGTATGAAAAGCGATTAAATGAGCAAAAAAATATAACACAAGGGCATAAAAGGCACATTAAGAGATTCAGTGAGTGTAACGACTATAATAGAAAGGGCAGAAAAGGGCACACTGAGTCTAAATAAAGCAAAGGCGACTGCATGTGTTTTGGACGAATTACTGTGCTTGGTACAAATTTCTACTTCGCACTGATTGACGCCTTGAATAGCACTGATTGACGCCTTGAATAGCATAACTAAAGTTGTTCACAGTATCTCAAAGTATGCAAAAGTGCTTACAGTGTGTGCTTAGTCCTGTGCATTAATTCTGAAGAGTATGTTGTGCGCAAAGTGCAACTATTTCGAGAAGTGCAGTCAAGTGAAGCCATTTCAAAAGTTTGTGCCTGGGTGTGTCTGTTCACAGAGTGCCGCCATTACAGAGTGTCTCTCTCACTATACAGAGTTGTTTGGCAAAGTGCAGCCATTTGGGGGAGATTCCAGTGTGCTGTGTACTGTTTATTCGCAAATTGCCATTACTTTGAAACAGTTGATTCGCAACGTGCCACTACTTTGAAAAAGTTTATTCGTAAAGTGCCATTACTTCAAGATAGCTTATTTGCAAATTGCAATTACTTTGAAACAGTTCATTCGTAAAGTGCTTTGAGATAATGTATTCACAAAGTACAGTTACTTTGAAATGTTTCTTGCCCTCAGCTTCAGTTTATTTGCACTGTGCAGTTGTTCAAAATGTTTTTTAAAATGATGATAAATGACTTTGGAAGTAAAATGTTCATAAATGGCTTTGGCATTAAAGCAATTACAAGACAAAGGCTCATACAGTAAAATGATAAATTACTTTAACATTTTGTCTTTACAAGATAAAAGGCTCATATAGTAAAATGTCAAGGCAAGTGGCTTTACAGAAAAGAGATTTCAAGGTGTTGCAGCGCCCAGGAAACTTATTTCATGAAATTCAGTTATACAAAGGCTCGTTGTGTTGTTGCAAGTACTGGCATAAATTTCAAGCACATTTATACATGTATGTACAAGTGTGTGTGTTGGTGCATATTTGCAAGAGTTTTCACTGAGATATATCAATATGGCCGAAGGATTTCACAAGCCAAGTTTCACAAGTTTGATCAGAACACTGCAGAGAACTGGAGAATATTTGAGCAAGAATACAATATAGTTATACAAGCAGCTTATTCTAATAAAGTTGAACGTAACAGGGCATTTATTTTGCTGAACTTAGTAACATTAGAAGCCATTGAAAGGGAGCATTCATTTGTCTATGCACCAGCAGTGTACAAAGGTGAAGGGGAAACTCATTGTGTTGTTGTGCAGGCTGAATCAAGGGGAGACCCCAAGTGTTTAAAGCTCAAATTCAGAGAAATGTGTAACCCTCAGACTAATGTTACACTAGACAGGCATTTGCTTACACAAAAGATCAAAAACAACTTTCACAGCTTATATTACTGACCAGAGAAACAATGCTAAAATGTGTAGGTTTGGTGATTTAAAAGATGAGTTAATAAAGAGCAGACTTGTATGCGGTGTTAATAGTGCTGTTGTGAGAAAGATTTTGCTTTGTGACAGTGATTTAACACTGACTAAAGCCATTCAGATTTGTCAGATTCATGAAGTTACAGGAAGGTACACAAATATGCTTGCTAGTGAAATGAGCATGGTTTCAAGTTGGCTCCAGAGCTCATGTAGACAGCACGCAACAGGGAAAAGCAGGCCTAAGCATGTGGCAGTGACAGCCCCTGCGGGACTCTTAGGAAAAACCCGTAGTCTTCTAGCACATTCCAAGAACAGTTCAGTTAAAGGAGCATGCTCAGTGGAAAACCAAGGGTACCTACTGCAAAACAAATGTTGCTCAGTACAGCATAAGACTGAATCAGCAAAACCTAAATCAAGCTTTATTGTTTGTTCCAACTGTAGTGCTAACCATGAGTCCAGAAGAATAAAGTTCATAGGTTCATAGGTAGGTACTAGGCTATCTGCCCAAAGGCGTTTATAAGCCTAGCCAGAATGTGTTGGCTTTCGCCACCCCCTTAGATTAGTCCCCTGTGCCTCTGTCCAGCAGAGCCACTGAAGTGATCCCAGAGGTAAACTTTCTGTTTCCCATCCACTCGTCAAGGTTTCTTTTGAAGAGTGTTAGCGAGGTGCTCTGCCTAATGTAGATTGGGATCTTGTTCCAAAGCATGGGAAGTCTCTGGGACAGGAATCTATCCCTCCAGCACGTCCTATTTATTGTTGTGGTGAGGTTTAGATCCCTACAGCATGTGCCTCGAGGGGATAAGGTCTTCTTTAGGTGCAGCATGTCAATCAATTCTGGGTTGGACATGGCCTTGTATGTCAGAGTACAGGTGTAGTTTCTTCAGTCGAGCTGCATAGGGCATCTGTTTGAGGCCAGTGATCCTCTTGGTGAGGTACATCTGTTGTCTTTCCAGCTGTTGCAGGTGTCTTGTAAGGTACATCCCAAATGGGGGGGTTGTACTCTATGATGGGTCTGATGAGTGATGAGTAGAGGGGCACAATGACCTCTTTTGACCTGGATGTGAACCCTTTTGTGATTAGGTGGCCCATGTTAAAGGATTTTCTAACCACTTTGGCAATGTAATTATCAAAGGTGAGATTACTATCTACTTGGGTCCCCAGATCCCTTATTAAGTCTTCCGTATTTAGGGGACTATCTCCTATGTGGTAGTTTGCGGGTACTTTGTTTTTTCCAAAGGGGATGACTATTCACTTTTTGGCATTTAGTTTGAGGCCATGATTTTGACACCAGGTATCCATCTCAGTGCATGGCATTTGGTCAGAAATGTCATAAGTTTAAGAAATGCAATCATTTTCAAAGATTTTGTAAATCAAGTAAGCTTCATACAGTTACAAAGATGGGTCACTCCAAAAAATAAGTTAATCAAATAGACCTGCAACAGTTTGCTTTCTATGTAGATGGTGTATCAGTAATTGGTGAAAATATTGATGCAGTACATTTATTAACAAGAAATTAAGTGTTTTGTACTGTCTGGATCAATGGTAAATCCACCGAGCTTAAAATAGATGTCATGTCTGCAGACACTTTTGCCAGGGGTCAGAGCTGGTGACCAACTAAATGTGACTAGTTATACGAAACTTATAGCTTATGAAAGTGAAGAAATTCAAACCGAAGGCTCAGTAGCGTTTTCATGTTATGTGGCTAAGAGCCTATTGTTCTGTGTGGTTCAAAGACCTGTGCAGTCATTATTGGGTCTCAGAGACAGTTTGTAAATGAATCGGCTTCTTTTACTAAAGATGTTCATCAGATAAGCACATGTACTAGTTCCAGCTTCACCAATGCCATTTTTTTAGAGTATGCTGACGTTTTCGATGACAGATTGGACAAACTTTTACTTGTGTATTCCATGAAATTAGGCCCAGAAATCAGTCCAGTGGTCAGACCAGCAAGAAGAGTTCCGAGAGCTATGCAGCATAAAGTCAAAGTTCAGTTAGACAGAATGGTGCAACAAGGTGTAATTTGTCCAGTTATAGAACCTACCAAATGGGTGCCATCCATGGTAGCAGCTCATAAAAAAGGCTCAGATGAAATCAGAATATGTATTGACCCAAGAGATTTGAATAAAGCATTGAAGAGACCGCATCACCCCATGCGTATACTCAAAGAGGTTGCAGCCCTACTACCGAATGGCATTGTTTTTTCTGTCTTAGATGCAAAGAGTTCATTTTGGCAAGTGATGCTTGATTGCATATCTTCATTACTGACTATATTCAGTACCCTATTTGTAAGATACAGACTCCTCAGGATGCCATTTGGAATAAATTATGCAAGTGAAGTCTTCCAGTGTGCAATGGAGAAAGTTTTTTGGGGCTATCCATGTGTTATAATAGTAAATGATACATTAGTCAGAGGCAATGGTGAGGTAGAGCATGACATCTAAAAAGAGTTCTAGACAGAACACATGAAGTGAAATTAAAGCTCAGTCCTCTGAAGTGCAAATTCAGACTACCAAAAGTTACATATGTAGGCCATTTGTTTGTAAGTATGGGCTTGAGACCAGACCCGTCCAAGCAAGCAGCCATTCTTAAGATGCCAACACCAGATAATATGCAAGCTCTATAATGTTTTCTTAGTATGGTCAATTACTTAGGCAAGTTTATACCAGATTGCAGTGAACTGGCTTTGAGAGAGCTCACACATAAAAATGTTACTTGGTCATGGCTAGACCAGCACCAGAGAGTATTTGACGTTCTTAAGCAGAAAATTGCTAGCCTCAACATTAAGATACTATGATGTAAACAAACCAGTAACTCTTTCCTGCAATGCTTCAAAATTTGGTTTAGGTGCAGTTATTCTCTAAGAAGGCAAGCAAGTAGCCTATGGATCTAGAACACTTACCCAGACTGAGATGCAGAAAGAACTTTTGGCAATAGTGTTTGCATGTTCCAAGTTTCATGATTATATTTATGATCAAGAAATCCACATTGAAATTGATCATCAACCTTTGGTCACTATTTTAAAGAAGTCTATGCACTCAGCTCCAACGAGATTACAAAGAATGATGCTCAAATTGAAAAAGTACAACTTTAGAATGGTCTATACAAAAGGCCAGCTTATTTATCTGACTGATACCTTATCCAGAGCACCTAGAAATACAATAGAACAGCTTCATGCAAAGAATTTTGATTTTGATGTCATGGGAGTGCATAATTTTTCTCCCACAAAACTTGATGAGCTACGAGATCATACAATGACTAATCTAATTTTGCAGAAGTTCAATGCATCAAAGCAATCATGTGTACCACCAAAAGTGCAATCGTACTTTTCTTGCAGAGATGAGTTGTTGAACGAAGATAGCATTACTTTCATAGGTCCTAAAATTGTTATTCCTCCTTCCTTACAACAAGAATATATCCAGATTTTGCATCGTGGTCACCCGGGTTCTGAATCTACTAAGAGAAGAGCATGAGGACTAGTATTTTGGACTTCTCTAGTGAAAGATATCGACAGTGCACTTTCTTCCTGTTTAGTATGTAATAGTACTAAGTGCATTTGCAAACAGACCCACTTCAGTCAAGTCAAATTCCTGATCTACCTTGGTCAATTATAGCTACTGACATATTCGAGTGGAAGAATTAACATTACTTAGTACTGGTACTCTTATTCAAATTGGTTCGAGACTGATTTACTACCTAATTTAATGTCTATTACAGTCATTACGAAGTTGAAGCGCCATTTCTCAGTCCATGGCAGTCCACGGAAATTAATCTCTGACAATGGTACGCCATTCACTAGTCAATTGTTTCAGAAATTTGCAAGTGAATGGGACTTCGTACATGTTACTAGTAGTCTAGAGTATCCGCAAATCGAAAGGACTTGCTGAACATGCAGTACGGAGTGCAAAGCAATTACTTGAGAAGTCAAAGCGTGATAATGCTGATTTTTTTTTACTCAATCTCAGAAACATATCCAGTGACAATATACTTGGCTCACTTGCTCAGAGATTTCTATCTAGGCAAACCAGAACAACATTGCCCATCAGTTCTAGTTTATTAAGGCCTAAAGCTAAAAGCCCAGTTATCTAGAAAGCGTTCTTTCCAAAAGTCCAGCTATGACAAGTCAAACAGATTTCTTTGCCCGTTGAAAAAAAGGAGAGACAGTGAGGATACAAACAGTGAAAGGTTTAGACCAGATTGGTCAAGTAACAAGTATTTGTGTAGAGCCGAGATCCTATTTTGTTAAATCTGAGGGTCTGGAGTACAGGAGAAGTTAGACGTCATCCTCCTACGGCAGAACTGATATTGCAGCATTGTACCTGTGATAAAGACTCTAATTCTCCGAACAATCCAGATGATATTCCTGTTGCAAAACATGTCGACTCCTGATACTGTTCCGGCAGATGATTCCAGTATTCCTAAGACTGAACAGTCAGCAGAGACAATCCCAGTTGCTTAACCAGATCCCAAATATTATGTCACACGATATGGTCGCATTTCAAAGTATCTTGCTTTGTATAACTGCATGATGAAATAATTTCTATGTAAATTGCATATTCATTAATTTCAGTAACAATGTCAAACTCATTTTCTCAAAGAGGGAGGACATAGAATAACAGGCTTGTTGTACCTTTAAGAAGCATTTCCAAGGTCTGTGTATGTAAATAAATACCAAGCACGTGTTGGCTTCAGTGCCATTTTGAAGGTGCAGCCAGAATGTTAACATCTATGTATATGATAGCTAATTTGTTTATAAGTTATTTAACCTAATTTATGATGTGTTTACATACAATAAAGATGCTTGAACAAGAATCTACAATGCTCGCCTGTTTTATCCTGACCTGACGAGCGACATTAGGGTTACTTTAGCACTGTGAAAAACACAGAAAGGTTCTTTACACACAACGGCTTGCAGCTCTGAAACTCTCAGCTATAAGGAAAGTTGTTTTCTTGGTAAGCATCTTTAGAGATAGGCAGTGGCAGTAGGTTGAAAGGGGGGAAAGGTCAGTTTCTCTAACACATAATTTAGATCCCAGGCAGGAATAGAGTTCTGTCTGGGTGGTCTCAAGTGAATTAGCCAATTTTGGAAAAGCTTCATGTGGGGGTGTGAGAAGACAGGTGGAGCACTGTGTAGGCAAGATGATACGGCAGATGCATGCACTTTAATACTGGAGTAGGAAAGTCCCAGTTTAAAAAGGCCTGACAGGTACTACAAGACTGAGTTAATGTCTGCATGAGAAGGGTTGGTGCTCTTGCTGTGATAACAGGTGGAAAACCTTTTCCATTTTGCCAGGCCTGATTTCCTGGTATTGTATTTCTTTGCTCCCATTAGAACTGAAAGCACTTCCTTTGGTCTAGGAGGTATTCCTTGGTATCAAAACTCAATCCACCAGGGTGGCGAAGTGAGGATGGAAAATAGTTCCCTTTGCTTGGCTGAGGAGCTCTATTTCCTGTAGTAGGGTACAAAATCTCCCCTCACTGAGTGTCAAGAGGAGACAGAGCCAGTGTTACCTCGGCCAGAAGGGGGCCGCTAGGATCATGCTGGGTTCTATGCACCCTGACTTATTTTTCTTTTAGTACCCTGGGGATGAGACGTAAGGGAGGGAATGCATACAGGAACCAGGTTTTCCATGTGAAACAGAAAGCATCTATTTTCCAAGTTCCTGTCTGCTGAGTTCTAGAGCACAGCTTCTGTAGTTGTTTGTTGTGGTAAGAGGCAAACGGGTCTATTGAGGGGGGCCCCCATTGTACAGTTAAATCCAGGAAGATCTCAGTCATCAAAAATCCATTCATTGAGGTCAAGAAGATCCCTGCTTAGAGAATCTGTCAGGATATTATTCTGACCCAGAATATAACAAGCTATGAGAGTTATCCCTACTTCTTGAGCCAGCATCCAAATCTTCCTCATAAGGCTACACAAAGGGTAGGACAAGGTAACCCCTTTGTTGATATACCACACCACTGTGGTGTTGTCTGTCCAGATCTGCAGGTTCCCTGGGCTTAGGTTCTGCTGAAATTAAACTACTGCAGAATAAGAAGAATCTCAAAGAGACAAGTAGAGAGTGCTAAAGGGAAAATAATGGACTATTTGGATAACAAGCCTAAGTCTAGAAAAAACTGCTGTTAAGCAACTATTTTATGATAACTCCAGAGCACAAAAACATTTGCAACATAAAGTAAAAGGTATTGTTACCAAACATAGGGAGCCTATAACAAGAAAATAACCAGAGATTCTATAGAGGTATTAGAGAGAGTTCGGAAGTTTGATGTAAATTTGTATAAAGCATGGTGCAAACCAAGAAAAAGCATAAAAGGAAACATTTATGGAAGACTTAATTACAACAAGGTTAGAGGAAGACGATATCCAAGAACTAATAGTTAAGATAGGAGGAGATGAGTTGGAAAATGGTACTGCATAATCAAACAGGAAAGTCTCCAGGAAGAGATAGTATTCCTGTGGAAGTTTGGAATTTAGGAAGGAAGAAAATGACAAAAATCTGGAAGGTTTTGTTTAACAGTATTTTAAAAGGAAGGAACGCACCATCATCTTGGAAGAAAGCGGCGGTGCCTATATTACCCAAAGAGAATAAAGACCAATCAGAACCAGCTTCATATATACCCATTTCAGTTTTAAACCATGATTATAAAGTGTTTGTGTCAATACAAGTTAAGAGAATATCAAAGCTTTTGCCAATACTGATAGAGATGGATCAATGCTGTTTGATGGAGGGAATCATTGCGGTTTGACGGAGGGGATGCAATCATTTGACAACATTAATAGGATGATTATGATCCAGTGGAAAGCAGAATGTAAGAAAATACCACTGTTGTTGGTAGGTCTTGATGGAGAGAGACAGCATTTGATAGAATTACCTGGGATGTTACGACTAGGACAATGGAAACATTTCCATACCCTGATGCAATAACAGGGTTAATAAGGAGGATATATGAAGAATCAAAAGTAAGAAGTAAGGTGGGAGGACTCCTCTGATGAGCTGTGTTTGAAACCAGGAACCCCTTTATTTGCTTTATATTTAGAGCTACTGACAAAGAAAATAAAAAAAATTCAAGGATATGGTTGGTAAGGTAATCAAGAAAAGTTGGCTTTACATGCAGATGATATTATTTTGTGCTTGTAAATCCAGAGAATGATATTTCTGTGTTTTGGAACATTTTGAGACAGTTTCAAGTCTTTTAGTGATAAAAAATTAAGGAAGATAAAACAGGCTAGAGTAGTAAATTATGTATCCACACATTAATTGGTTCAGTAATACTCATATTTGTGGGGGCACAAAAAGGTAAAGTATTTAGGTGTATGGCTTGAAAAAGATTATGTCATGGCAGCTACGGGAACATGGGAAGAGACTAAACAAAAGATAATGGAAATCTGAGAGACTGGAATATCTTATTTATGGCTATGGATAATAAGATACAAGCAGTAAATGTGTTTTTAGTCCCATTAGTTTTATTTACAAGTCAGGGATATTTTTTCAACCAGAGGAGACTTTAAGGACAATAATAAAGAGTTGAAAGAATTTAGTTGGGATGTGAAGAGGGTGAGAGTTAAGTGGGATAAGCTGATCATCCCCATAGAATAAGGTAGCTTATTTGTACGGATATTTTAGAACTACTCAGTTAAGGCTCCTACATATAACACACGCTTATATACAGGTTATGAATCAACATGGAAAGGGAAAAATGAAGCAGGGGAGGGGGTTAAATAAATGAGACAGTAGGATTTTGTAAGCAGATTCTTAAGGAGAATAGCAGCAATAGTACAGTATATCATGTTCATAAAGTTGCTGAAAGTATTCCCAAGAACTAACTTAACACTGGAATGGAGAAAAGAGATTTTGCCAATAGGAATGACTGCAAGTAGGGATACAGAAAATAGGCAAGAGAGGGCTGTAATTTACTGGAGGAATTTGGCAAAAGAATCAAGGTACCGGGAGCAAATAACTAGAGAGAGAGAGAAAGGTAATAGAGAATGGGATGAGGCCAAGCAGATGTTTGGACTGCAGGTTAGAGACTGCCTTTCCTATCAGGGATTGATATTAGAGTACAATCAAACAGAAAGGCATAGGGGAGCCCTAAGTGAAAGACCAGTCATTAAGACCATTTTTTTAGTCAAATCTAGATCAGGAGCTGCTGGTAAAAAAGGGAATAGTTGGTAAGGTTTATCAAATATTGCACGTTAATTACAAGAATCAGAGGATGTTATAAAAGACTGGGAAAGAGACTGGAAAAGCATTTTGCAAAGGAGGAAAGGACGGACATATGTATGGCTCCCAAATATGCAACAAAGTCCAGAAGGTTTAGGAGTGTTGCTTGGAAGTGTCTGCATAGATATTTGTATATCTGAAGCAGACTTCAAATGCTGGTGGTGTGATGGGAAACCGACAGGTAACTAGGAACATGTTTTCTGGGAGTGTAATGAGTTGGAATAATTCAAAACTTCCCTGCAGAGTACTGCATCAGAAATATTGGGAGAATAAAATGGCATTAACTAAGAATATGATTCTTTTGAGCTGGGACACAAAATTTAATTGCCTAGACATAAGAAGGCCAATAAGTTTAATGATAAAGTACTGGAAGTGAGATCTTTAAAAACGGGAAGGAGCAAATTGCATAGAAATAAATGGAAATTGTAGGAATAATACTTGCATAATAATGCTCAGGAGGAGGAGTGAGGTTCAACAGAATGCAGGAATAGAGCAGTTTATGTAATGTTAGAGTTGATGACAGTTGATATAAAGAAAGAAAACATATGTAATATACAACTGTTTATATGGTTTGTTCACTTTTCGATTAATGTATTTCTGCTTTTGTCTTAAGTGATAATTTCATACAGGTGTTTAAAAATAAAGTTTGTTTAGGAGAACAAACAGTCTAAGGTGAACTGGGAAAGACCGATACTACTGGTGAAACAAGGAGATCTGGGAGTGCTTAACCTGGAGTCCTACAACAAAGTTACATACGTTAGGTTAGTCTAGAACATTCAAAATGTAGGATACAAGCCAAAATGGAAACAGATGGTCAAGAAGGAAAGAGTCAATCTAAACAGAGTGTGGTTTTGGAGCTAAGCTGCAGTGCAAGTTTGTACTAAACTTGATAGATTGTGTGCATAATCAAGTGCCGGTACAAAGTATAATAAAGCAATATCAAACACAAAACTGGGTGGTGAAACCGATGCCTATAGGAATGCAGATAAGTGTAAAGGGGTTGAATTTAATCATACAGCAGCAGGCATGTGGAGAAGGCAGAAAAAAAGAACCTTGATACTGGCAGCAGGTAGAGCGAGGAAAGCAGACTAAATCTCAAGAATGAGTTTAATCTGTGGTGACTATGACAAGGTGGAAAAGACATAGGAGGCAGGCAGTAGGTCATGAAGAAATAAAGTTGTCAACTGAGTCGAGAAAAGAAGTGGCCTCTCATAAGACGTTAATAAGCAGATCAGACAAGACATTAGTTGCAAATTTTAGAAAACAGGCTGATGAAGCCAAGAAACAATGGAATAAAGTATTAGGGAGACAGCTAAGAGTAAAACATTGGGAAGAAAAGTTGACAATCATATACTCGACACACAGAAGGTTGAGTCGAGATTTATAATTCTTGCATGCCAGTAGCTGGAATGTCTAAAACTGACATTACCTACTGTCCAGACTTGTCCCCTTTTGGACCCATTTTAGTTCTCGTTCCTGGATTATGAGCAGTAGAAAGTTTTGGTGTGCTGTATTCTTTTGGGTATGCAGGTATTCAGTATACCAACCTTCAGGAAATGGTTGTGGTCAGTAGTCAACTCAAACTTCTACCATGTCGATCATGTGATAGTAAATGAGAAGAAATATGCAAGGCCCCTAGGTACGCTACTAACTCAAGGTTTGCACAGTTACTTTTGCACACCCAGAAGGCTCTCTACAATGTTCCCCAAAGTAGGAGAAAGATGTTGGAGATGTAATACTGAAGAAAGGGGAAGCTGAGAACATATATTCTGGAACTGTAGTAAGCCAACAGAGTGGAAAGAGAGAAATGCAGCTAGTGGTATTTGTCATCTGGGAGTTATTTTTGTTAAAATGGGATCAAACACTGACATTGTTTATATAAAGCCAGGCACTTATAACTCTCTTAATGTTACTTGGAAAAAAGGTTGTCACTAGGAAATGGAGGTAAAGACAGTTACCAAAAAGTGCATATTACCAACAAATTCACTGTGACAAAAGCCAGGAATCGGCAAGAAGCCTGTTCTGTTGACCATAGAGTTTATTTTTACACAAAGTTAAGTGCCTCAAAGTCATGCGAGTTAAACCACCCAACAGAAAACAAAACACTAAGTTAATTATCCACTCAATCTGCTACATATATCTCTTAAACCACCCTAATTTTGCAAAAGAAGGTAAATACAGTACCCACCATCGAATAGAGTACAACATAACTTGTATATAAAATAAATTATGATTTAAACATTTTTCCAAGAAATACATGATTAAATTATAAGTAATAAAATACAAGTAATATATGTATCTCTGAAACAAATGAATACATAGTAAAAAAAAAAAAAAAACTTTAAAATTCAATGTTTTTACTGTATTACATTGCAGCTGTATTCCGCAGTGGTGCAGCGGTAGCGTTATTGCCTCACAGCAAGAGGTTCTCCCGTTCGATTCTTGGTTTGGGTTGGGACTGCCTTCTGTGTGGAGTCTGTATGTCCTCCCCGCAGTTGAGTGGGCGTTCGAAAGACATGCGTTGAATGGGCGTGCCTTCGTTGAAGGTTGGGCGTCAGACTGGCAACTCGATACCATAAAAAAAACCTGCCAATCATTAGCGGACCGGAGTTCTGCTGTGGCGACCCCTAATCGGGAAAAGCCGAAAGACAAACAACAACATTGCAGCCTATAATTTTGCTGCCCTTAATTGAAGCACACTGCTTATTGAGGTACTATCATTTAAACCAGGTGCTGCTTCCGCATTTAACTTCAGTTGTCACTGTAGTTCCCTATATTCAATTAGGGTTTCCCAGGGACTATCACATTGGGGGGGGTTGACTTGTTCCAAAACCGCAAACTGAAAATTGGTGTGGCCTGGATGTAAAATGCATCGTTTTCACAACCTCTCCTAAGATCACAATAATGCTCATTAATGCAGCTAATGTTGTGCTCTTTCAGTCTTCCCAGTGTAAAAAGCATCACAAGCTACACAGACACTGATGAAAACAATGCATTTAGATGTACAATTACAACCCCTGCTACATATATCACTTAAACCACCCTAATTTTGCAAAAGAAGGTAAATACAGTACCCACCATCGAATATAGAACAACATAACTTGTATATAAAATTAATAACCTCCCCCATGTATAGTTAAACTATCCCCTGAAAAAATGTGCCTACATTGATTACAGTTCCCACATCTAACAGTTTCTAGAGGGATATTGAGGTCAAATTCATTCGATTTCTCCTTTACAGTTTCCAATTTATTTTTAAAATTTCGTAATGCCTTAAAACAAACTGCAGGTAAATCACTTATTACATTGTTCAAAGCATGATCAAATAAAAAAATATATCTAGTTTTTCTTAATGTTCTTAATATTTAAATAATCAGGGTAAATTTTCAAAACTAACACCAGGTTATATGGTCTTTTTTCAGCCTTACAAGCATAAATATTACTTTTTTTCAATTCGTCCCCTAATAAAATTTTACATCTAGTACATCTCCATTTAGCTACCTCCATTCTAATGTCATGCACCATGTCATCTAGATATCCTCTGTCTAAAAACATCTTGGTCAATTTCTCAAACTCAGCTATAAATGTGGAATCCTCAGATATCATTCTAGTTAATCTAACAAACTGCCCCTTTACTAAACCTTTTTTTTTCTGTATTATAGTGTAAATATGAGCTAGAAAATGTGGGTTTTCTATAAATATTTGAGGAAAAACCACCACCCATTTTCTTAGCAACACTTGCATCCAAAAAATTATTTTCATCAGAGGAGAAATGCTGGGTAACTCTTAGGAAGGCAGTAGTACCATTTATAGAAGAGAAAACTTATAAAGTGTTTCTAAGCACCCCATCCAGAGGATACGTATGCCATCAAGCGATGTAACATACAAATTCCAATACTTGACATGCTTGGAATTAAAAATGTATTTAGGCTCCCAAGCCAGCATCAGCAAGTTACTAAGAAACAGAGCTCAGAAGAAAAGTGTCAGAAGTCTTTTTGTCTGAATCAGGGATATAAGCCAATCCCCCCAAACAAGATGGGAAGGAAGATGCAGGACATATATAGTCATGTGAGTCTGATAAGTAATGGCTCTAAAGGCCAAAGTAGCATAAGTATATAATTTTTTCCATATCTTTCCATAGTACAGCTGTCCTTATCAGAAAGCAAAAGCTTGGAAGAGGATAACAGTTTGGATGGCTTGTCTGTGGACATGGGAACAGTAACAGGATCAGAAGAAGGACTTTAATAAAAATACTTATGATCCTCAGGGACTGTATAAAACCTGTCTGGCTTCTTAAAGGCTGGGGGTTGACAGTTAAAAGCCACGGAAGCTGCTGCAAATGTATCCAACAAGGCAGCTGACACATGAACTGCAGAAGGTCTGGGTGAGTTCATCTTTCTTTTGAACCTCAGAAACCTAGGAACAGTCCCACTTAAAGTGTTCCACCATACAGACCACTGTATCCCCAAAAGATAACTCTTCAAGATGAGAATCAGGGGATAGTGAATCTTCTTCATCAGCAGGGCAAGAGGAGAGTGGATTTGGAAGGAATATGCCAAAGATTCTTCAACAGAATCCAACTCAAAAGAATCAGAATCCTTAGAAGGGGTGGAAGACCAGGGAGCACAGTCAGTGACAGACAACCCTTATGGAGTTTCAGGCCCATAAGGGCATTAAATAGCCCTTGAATAAAGTCCTGCCACTCTGTGTGAGGATGCTTAGCCACAGAAGCCACATTTTTTTTCTTTTTTCTTTTTTTTTTTTTTAAAGAGAATGATTTGCTTTAACAAATCTAGGAGATTCAGACCCCTGCCTAGATTCGATAAGGGTACCAGGCACCTCTTCCCTAACTAATATTTGGGGAATCTCCCTAGGCCCCCCTTATATAATCAGCTGTGGTTCCCCCTCTACATCTTTACTAGACATATGCATAGCTTCAGCAGACGTGCGAACGGACAGCTTTGTATCGGCCTCCAGCTGGGTCGTAGCAGAGCAAACTGGTGTCATTACCAGATGGTCCAAGTTTCTTCATCCAACTAGAGGAAGACATCTGGAGAAGGCTGGACAACAGCAGGATCAGTACATGTCATTTTAGCTTTTTTCTTAATTGACAGCTGAACTTCAAGGTGGGCAGATTTGGCCATGTTACTCTGAGCCAAAAGCTTCAGACATTGTTTTTTCAGACAAATACAGAGGGGCAACAGATGACTGTGGATTGTCTTAGAGACAAACGACTGTGTAAGTTCATGTGTAGCATCCAAACAAAAAAGTTCTCCTCATGTCTATCTTTATGGGGAATCTGACTCCCACACTCATTTTCCCTTCCTGGATGACATGAAAACAAACTACAAGGAGGAAAAAAAAAAGGAAGGAACCCCAATGGAGCACTTACCATTAGAAGGCTCGGCAGATAGCTAGCTCAATGAATGGTGTACAGACCAAATTCATGGTAGGGTTTGGACTGGCAGCAAAGTTCTGAGGCTTAGGTATCTGTGCATCATATATGCACCTTACACACAGGATGTATGAAGCCTGGAAGATGTGCAGGCTTTGGTATGCTAGCTGGACAGTGGCGGGATATCCTGCGAAAGTAAAGAATACTGCAACAGTTACAAGAAAGGACATACAAGTTCACCTTACATCACTTCAGATCTTGAGTGAAAGACTATGAAAAAGAAGAGTTAGCTTCATATGTAGATCATTAAGGAATCTAGCCTAATTGTCCAATTGCTCCAGCGCACTATCTGGTTAACATACCTGTTCAGAGTCGTACAGAGGGTAAGTGTGAATGGTGGCACAGCAGCACACGGAGTAGCACCATTGCCTAACAGAAATAAATTCTTAGTTGTGGTACCTTTATGCGAAATCTATATTTTCTCCCAGTGTTCATGTGTTTTTTCTGGGCAATCCAGTGTCCTCCCAAATTCCAAAGATGTGCTGTACGTGGGCAGGTGAATCTAAATTGTGTGCGAGATACGGAAAAAAGGCCTAGTTACTTCAATTCTCTATTTGATTAGTAAGCTCAGTGGATGATGGAACCTGTTCATTCAGTTGCGACAGAAGTCGGATGTGACCAGAGCCAGATCATGGTCAAATGGAGCCCTAGGCAGGGTAATAGATTGGGGCCCCCAAGCAGCCCCTCCTGCAGCAACCCGCTTCCGCAGCCATTCCAGTGTTCCATTACTTGGCTATTTCTCCCCAGTAACCATAAACACTGTTCAAACCTGTCAGTGTGCATACTGTTTTCTTATTTACTTCAACAATTACAGATATTGAAATAAAATTGCATTCACATGGATAGCCTTTTGCTAAACAAATAACGTCACAATGAAAACAGACTTAGCGTGAGCAGTAAACTTCTCTGTCCTTGAAACTCACATTCATTGAAATTATATTACAACCCACATTGGTGGTGGTGCTGTGGTAGCGTTGTCACCTCACAGTAAGACGCTGACCGGTTCGACTCTCAGCTAGAGCGTCTTCTGCGTGGAGACATGCGTGAATGGGTGTACCTTAGTTGAAGGTTGTGCATTAGGGCTGTTCCGCTGTGGCGACCCTTAACCGGGAAAAGCCGAAAGACACAACATTAAAAGAAAATGCATGTGGCCAGTGGAGGATTAAGTTTACCTTTGATCTGTTTTCAAACCATAGGCTCCTTGCACACATTTTTAGAGCCATGCATACATGTGTTCTTTGATTCATCTTCCTGACTGTATTAAATTATATTCCTTGTATAATACAGCACCACTTGTAAGAATGCGTTTTAAATTTGTAGTTTTCAATATTCCTCCAGTAAGCAATGAAACAAAATGTATAAGCCAATGACAAAACTACCCATTTCAGAAAATGTAAACCATAAAAGGCCACTCGAACTTCTGGCATTACAATCCACCAACATCAGTCAATAAACACAATCTCTGCAGAGGTAAAATTCATCCGAATAATTCCACATTAAAGTGCTCTTGCAACTAATGAAGAGGTTGCTACTGGCAAACAACTTTACATTTCAGTGTTTCATCTACAGATTCAGTCCCTGCTGCACTTGAAGAATTAATTGCCTGTGTTACATTAAAAAAAAAAAAAAAAAAAAAAAGCTGGTAATATTGCAATAGGAAATGACTGACAACAAGTTCATAGGATGTTACTAGGCTAGCGGCCCTAGAGCCTTTACAAGCCTAGCCATGTTAATCTAAAGTATCCCCATTTGCTCTTTTTTGGTAGTTCGCAGAACAAATTTCTGAACAGAGTGGGTCTGTGCTCAACACTGGCTACCCCTGTCCATTTAAAACATGGGTGCCACTCCAGAGGTGAATTTGCAGTCTCCCATCCAATTATCTAGGTTGCATTTGAAAAGGGGTCATTAAGGAGCGCTGTTTTACAAGAATAGGAAATTCTGTTGCAGAGAACCGGCAGTCTCTGGGAGATGTATCTGTCTCTCAAGCATGCTCTGTTAATGTCACAAGCTAGGTTGACATCCCTAGAACGAGATGACTCTTCTGCCATTTGACTTGTAGATGTGCAGCATTTTCATTAGGGCCGGGTTGGAGATTGCCTTATAGGCCAGGCACAAGTCACCTCTCAGCAGCCTATAAGATACAGAGTAAAGTCACAGGGCTTTCAGCCTGTTCATGTAGATCATGGTTTGGAGTCCCAGTATTTTCTCAGTGAGAAACCTCTGCGGTCTCCAGCTGCTGCAAGTGTCTGGTGAGGTACATGTAAAAGGGTGCATTACAATCTATTAGTGGCCTGATGTGGATAGAGTACAGTGGAGTTATTAACATCCCTTGACCTGGATGCTATGCCCTTTCTTATGAGGTGCACTACGTAGAAGGCTTTCCTTACCACTGTGGAAACTTGGCGGTCAAAGTTCAGATTGCTATTTATTTATTTGACATTTGTTGACCAGGATAGTCTGACTGAGCTATCGCCCTTTTAAGCTCCACAGTACAACTATGCAAGAAAATTGCATAATTAAAGTAAAATTCACTAAAATAATTAAGCAAACATCCATTGCAGTACAGACATTATCAGCCTATGCTATGAGCTATCAACCTGTGTTTCCAAGTCTCGCACCACTAGGTTGGAACTCCGGAGGTTGCTGTCAATACTGTAATTTGTATGGAATTTCATTTTGCCAAAGGGAATAATAATGCATTTTTTTTGTATTTAGTTTCAGACCATGGCTTTGGCAACAGTAATTTATTTGTGTTAGCTCTTCTTGTAATATGTTGACATTGTTGGGGGACTCCGTGATTGCTCTCAGTTTGCAATCATCAGCGAACTTGGTGAGCCAAAGGATATCTGCATTGGTCTGGACTTCTGAGGAATAGATGTCAACAGTAAGGGGCCCAGCACAGACCCCTGTGGCATTCCATTAGTGACGGGTATACTGGTGGAGATGGAGTCACTGACTGACAGATTATGTTCTGTTGGTGAGCCAACTGACTACCCACCACCACCACCACTTCCAACAGTAGCTCCTGTTATCAAAACAGGGTAGTATCTGATGTACCTGTAATCAATCACATACTGGGCAACAGAATCAAGTATGTCCATAGGGTAACCCCTTTCGAGGAACATTGTTTTTATTAGATTAACCTCTTTTTAAAAAAGCAAGTTGTCTGAAACCAAACGGCTAAGTCTAATGAATTGCCCCTTGACCAAATTGTGTTTCTGCCACACCTGATGCTGACTATCATAGTGCAAAAAAGAGTTGGAGTAAGTAGCCTTTCTGAAAATATTGGACGTAAACTTACTATTAATGTGATTCTTATGTAAAGAAATAAAGAAAATTGCTCACATCTTGGTCGAAATGGCAAGCAATCCCAACAGCAATTTTATTTATTTACCCATCTAGTAATGTAAGGGGTTAATCCCTATCTGGGAGAGTTTATCAATGATGCCAGAGTGGGGAATTGTGTCGAAAGCCTTGGCAAGGTCGAGATAGGCAGTGTACACTCTCTTACCTTTGTCCATGGCTTTGGTAACATTCTCAAAGAAATCCACCAGGTTTAGTAAGTACAATCTACCATAAAAGCCAAACTGGGTTGTGTCCAGCATTTGGAGGTCGTCTATGTCCTTGTTGATTAGGTTCATAATTCTTTCCATGGCCTTGCAGAGGCTGGTTAGACTTAAGGGTCTGCAGTTTCCAAGGCCAGTTTATGGCCCCCCTTTATGGAGGGGGATTACTGTTGCGGTTCTCCATTTGGCAGGAATATAGCCAGTTCGCAAGTTATGACTAAAGAGAACTCATAGGGGGTCCGCTAGGTCTTATTTTAGATTGTTTAGTAAACAACCTGTTTTTGGCGTTGGTAAGTACAGAGATGACCTGTTCTCTAGAGATTCTATGCAGAGGGCTGGTGTCAGGTATGCTTTGGGATAGGATAGGTGGGGGTAGAGGAATGAAGTTTGCTCTGAATCAGTCAGCTAACAGGGTGGCAATATCTTCTGGTGTAGTACGAGTGATGAAGACAACTGAAGCCTCTGCAAGTATGGTAGCTGCAAAGACTCAAAACAGAACAAAATACAAAAGAAAAAAAGAGATCAGCAGCTGTAGCATCAAGAAATCTTTAATCTGATGGTAGTACAAACAACACATCCATCAGGTAGGATGAGTGCACAAACCGGTTTCGGCACATGGTTACAATGCCTTCCTCAGTGTGAAATAAATAAATTGCAATACACTCCTAATATAGTACTAACAGAATCCATCAACATCAGTAATTATAAATGCTCGTTACAACCGGGAGGGAATAATCCCCCCAGTTTAATAATCCATTTCTTCTCTTTTTTATTTAAAATATCATGCCAGCCCATTTTATTGGATCTTATAGCTGTAATTTTATCAATAATAATAATGTTAAAGGAAGCACTTGGATGTACAAGAGTATGTTTAAATAATGCATTAGTAATTTTGCTGTGTCTGATTTCACTAAGATGCTCCCTCCACCTTGAATTTGACAGGATGTGAGGTTTGCCCCACATAAAATGCCCAACAATGGCATGCGGCTGAGTACATAACCCAATCAGATTGACAGTTGGGATAGAATGATATATCGAATACCTGGCTGGTATTCTTACTACTGAAGTTTTTGGATTTGGCAAACCTGGAACAATAGGAACAATGTCCACAGGGAAAACAAGCAACTAACCTGTCCCCTAGGATAGTTGCTTGTGACAATGGCATGTCAGGTGGCGTGAAATGCTTATAATGACCGAAGTATGAACCTAAATTTTTGCATTTTTTAAAGGTAAAAGAACATCTAGTTTGTAGTATGGCAGATAATGTTTGGTCAGCCAACAACATATTCCAGTAGCGATTGACACTGTGAATCAATGAATCTGTGTTTCAGCCATATGTAGTTATGAAACAGATGGTGGAACCATCACTATTGTTTTTATCTTTATATTGGAGGAGTTCCATCCTGGCCAAACCATCCACTGTATTGGATGCCCGATATACAAAACCAGCACCGTAGCCCCTATCTTTAAATCTCGTAATGAGATCATGCTTGTATGTATTATAAGTGTTCTCTTCAGAACAAATCCATTTGCCATGGATAAACTGAGATTTCAGAATATTTTGACAAATGTGAGGGGGGATGAAAGCTGGTGGCATGAAGGAGGGAAGTGTAATGGGGAAATGTCCAGCGAACTTGAGAAGAAAGAGTGTTATCAATATTCCTACTTATACTGACATCCAAAAAATGTTATTAGGATCATAGTTTACCGTAAATTCAACACCCCATCTATTTTCGTTGAGATAATTTACAAACTCATGTAAATATTCAACATCCGACCTCCACACCAACCAGCAGTCATCCAGGTACCTCCTCCAAATGTCTGTTTCATCAAGGTAAAGATTGTGTAACTGATCATAAATTATCTGCTCTTCAACATAAGCCATGAATAAATCAGCATAAATTGGCACCAAAGAAGCTCCTGTGACCGTTCCCTTATTCTGAAGGAAACATTCACCTTGATAAAAAAAAGTTTTGGTGAGAACATGTTCACAAAGGATGATGAGAAAGGTGTTGAAACCAGGTTGGTAAAGTTCAGATTTATTTAACCAGTGTTCTAATGCATCTATACCAGTAAATGTGGTATATTGGTATATAGTGCTTTAACATCAAGTGTACAAAGCAATGAACCTGGTTCCAACTGTGTATCTGAAATAAGCCTCAAGAATTCCATGGTATCTTGTATTCGGGCACGTACCCATTTAAGAAGGGGCTTCAGGTGTTTAAGAAAATAGAAAGTGGTTCCATTAGAGATTTCTTGCCTGACACTATGGGTATTCTAGTGGGGTTGGTAGCATCCTTATGTATTTAAGGCAAAAAGTATATATTATTGATGTGCCAGTTCATTCACTGTAAGATGTTGTAAGGTGCTTTGTGAGAATATCCCTTCATCACTAGCTGATAATAAAAATTCATCAATTTGTTTCTTAAAGAGTGACGTGGGATCAATAGTCAGATGTGAATAATATTGGCCATCCAAAAGTTGCCTTTTTGTCTTACCATCATATTGGGTCCAATCTTATCTGCCATCAATATGACCAGCTGCCATCAATATGACCAGCTGATGGTTGTTGGCCATTCGTGAAATCACCTCTTTCTGCCCTGGATATGTTGTTTGGTTTCACCCTGGTCTCTTTGGCATGAAAGTGTAAATCTTTGAGTAGTGATTTCTGAAATAAAGAGACAGTGTGATGCATAGATGGCATAAAATTCGAGCTATGATATCTGAAGTCATGCTGTGTATCTATGGTTTCTCTACCATGAAAAAATATTTTTAAGTTCAGATTTCTACAAAATCTCAAGACATCATCCACAAAACTGTCCTCAGACACAAATAAACCAGGGATGAATGAAATACCTTTATTAATTATTTTAGTCTCAGCCTCAGTGAGGGTATAGGAAGAAATATTAAAAACATTTATTGTTTCATGATCATTTTCAACAGTGTCTGCATGTCGTCTACTCTGTTGGTGTTTCCTGCCTCCCCTTCTGCGTTTGGTCCTAAAGGGACACTTATTGGTGCGTTTATGGGCAGGTGAGCCTGTAGGACCAGAGATATCTCGTTCGTAACTGGAAGAGGAATCATCCCCAGTGGTATAAGGCCCGGAGACTGGTGATTTTTTCAGGATGGGGCATGGCCGTTTTCTCTTGGCCATATTTTGTGGCTGCTGTGAAAATTGTACCTTCTTAGTTTTGTCCCTATTGAAAGGATCCCCTCTCTCGTAATCTGCCAAGTCTCTGAGGAATTTCTTCCTCTTCCTTTCTTTTAATTGTTCCTCCAGTTTTAGTAAATCAGTACTCAATTCCTTGAAACAAGAAGAAGATCCAGATTGGCCCTCGAACCTAATAAGTTCTTCCCCCAGCTTGGTGACATTAATAATTTCTGAATCAATGGTACGTTCAAAGTGTGCAGTTAAGATCTGAACAAATTCCATAGTGGCTTTGTGTTGTGCATCGGCCCATGCTTTTGAGTAAAATCTCGTCAGGGTTTCTTACTAAGGGTTGTGTACGAATCCTGAGACCTCTTGGGGTGATATTCTTGGCCATATAGGCCTTAAACAATTTATAATGCCAGTCATTAGTAGTACGAGTGATCCCATCTACAACCAGTTCAGCACACAGCTGGGCATTCCCGTTTAGACTTCAGACATAGTTAAAAAATGCCTTATAATTATCCTTGGCTAGGGATGCAATTTTAGTTTCATACTTTGCTTTAGAAGACTTTACAAGACTTCTGATTTTCTTGTTTAGGCTTAGGAGGGCACTCCTTCTGCAGAGTGATACCCATCTTGCTTTTGGACAACAGTTTCTTCCTCTGGTGGCTTGTTTTTACGAGAAGACCTGGTTTTGATCCAGTCAGGTACAGCAGCAGAGTTTATGCAGTTGCTTAAGTGTTTGTACAGGGCATTTGTGTACACTTCTGCATAGTGATCAGTGATGTCTATGATTGAGGGTGGTATGAAGCTTTTTATACCATCATTTAGTAGACTGCAAATAGCTTTGGTAAAGTTTTTTTTATAATTTTTGTTCTTGTGCTGCTGTCCATTCCAGTAGTTACTTCAAATGAGACCGACTTGTGGTCTCTGACCTAACCAGGGAGGGCACCGCACATGGGAAAGAACAGTGACCCCCCCCCCATGTTGGTGAGTACTATATCCAGGGCATTAGAGCCTTTAGTGGGGGTGCAGACTATTTGTTCCAGAGCATCTGTGTTAAAGTCCAGGAACCTCTGGGTGAGCGTGTTTTTTGCCTGTTACTAGGCATCTCATACAAAGGAGGACACACTCAGGATTGCATAACCCCTATCCCCCCTTAAATGCACCAAATAATCAGTAATCGAAAGGGCACTGCAATATCAGAATTCCATGGGAGTGGAATCTACATCCTTCTGCACCAAAGGCAATTATGCTACTAACACTGCTTTCAAATTCTACAGCACAGTGACTGTCATTTGCTAATCAAAACAGCTGCACATTGAAAACAGACTTAGCATGAGTAACAGTAAACTTCTCTGCCCTTGAAACTCACGATTCCATGAAAATACACTGAAATTGCTAATCCCATGACAATTCACTGAAACTCAAACTCAATTCCGTCAGCAGTCTGGAAACTGGTGTAGAGGATTCAGGCTCTTGTCCCCTGTAAACAAGTGCCTGAACAAGTTAAATTATTAACCCTCCTCCAGGCCAATATTTATATTTCCTCCATACCCTTCAACCTCTTAGCACAATAAATCTGGACAAAGCCTAAAATAATGGAGGGATAAAGGCCCAAAAATAGGGACAGATTTTAAGCATTGCTCTTATAGACATAGAAAGTTACTATTTGTTTTAGCATGCATTTTCTGAAGAAAATTAAGATTGAAACTCAAATGTATAAAATTATTTCAATCCTCAGTATTTGTCAGAAAAAGCATACATTTTATGAGGAATAGGCCAAAAATATGAGGCAAAAATCTGGACATTCTGCAAAAATCCAGACAGTTGAGATGTATGCATGCCTTTCAACCTTTTAGTGCAAGAAATCTGGACAAAGCCTAAACTAATGAGGATGCAATGGCCCAAAACTGGGAACAGATTTTAAATATTGCTCTTTTTAACTTAGAAAGTTGTTAGAGTAACAGGATTTATGTTAGTATGCATTTTCTGAAGGATATGAATGGTGACCTCAATCCTCTGTGATTTGCCAGAAAACCACACATTTTATGAGCAACAGACCAAAGCTATGAGGCTAAATCTGGACACTTGAGAGGCATGTTAAACACACATGCACACCACCTACCTTCTCTCTGTTCTGAGAGAGCAACATAAACACCTTCTCTCTCATACAGCAGCAAACAATTTAAATTATACACGCACAGCTTCTTTCTTACACCCCCCCCCACACACACACACACTTTCATATGAACAGAATGACTAGTTTAAATTACACACACACACAAACTTATACAGAAACAAATGGAATGGTTCATTTAAATTTTACCCACATACAGCATCCACAGTACACTTACTTTCTCTCTTAATGTCCGAGTTGTTTAGCTTCTGCTACATACCTACAATCAACTGCATTACTAGCCGAGTTAAGTACAAATTTGCAGTGTTAAAGATTGTACTGCATTTTATTTTTCTGTGTATTTAATTGTTTCATTGGTCTGTGTCTCTTTGTAGTTATTTATTTTTCTATTTAATTGCTTCATAGAATACTGTGGTCTCTCTCTGTCTCTGCAGTTAGTTTCCTGCCCACCCTCCCTGTTTTTGTTCTGGTATTAATCCTGGTGGCTTTGGAACTGCACCCCTCCTGTAAATTTGTGTTTGAACACTCCTTTAGGGGCTATCTCATTTGCTCACTCAACCAAGTACAGGGAGATCATATTTTGACTTCAGACACTCGTACCAGTCCCATCTGTTGAGCTCTATTCCAGTCTAGTGTCACTAGCTCATTCTACCTAATACAGAGAGAACATTTGGAAGGGCAAGCCACTTAGGTCCTTAATTTTGAATTATCTTCTGTTTCTCCTTTCTCCCTTTCCAAACAAAAAAAAAATTCTAAGCTTGTTTCCTGCCTTTCCTGTAACTAGTTTAGTCCAGATACAGATTTGCTGTAAACAGGACTGTTTGTAAGCTTCTGAGCCCCCAAAGCCTTTCTGTGTTGGAGGGAAGCCTTCTAGCTCATCAGTGGGAGTAGAAAGCACTAGGTAACCTATCTACCACAAGAGTAGTGGTTTCTGGACCAGAAATTTGAGTTTATTGGCCGTTTGGACAGTTTTTCCATCTCTTTAAACTTTCTGGTTTAAAAGCCTGCGTTTGCGCTCATTTCCCACCTTTTCTGTAACTAGTCTAGTCCAGATACAGATTTGCTGTATCCAGGAGTGTTTGTAAGCTTCTGTGCCCCCCCAGGCCTTTCTGTGTTGGAGGGAAACATTCTAGCTTATCAGTGGGAGTGGTATTCTAGCTTATCAGTGGGAGTGGTAAGCAATAGGTAGCCTATCTACCACAAGAGTGGTTTCTGGCCCAGAAATTGTAGTTTATTGGTCATTTGGGCAGTTTTCACATCTCTTTCAACTTTCTGGTTTAAAAGCCCGCATTTGCGCTCGTTTCCCACCTTTCCTTTAACTAGTCTAGTCCAGATACAGATTTGCTGTATCCAAGACTGTGTGTTAGCTTCTGAGCCCCCAAGCCTTTCTGTGTTGGAGGGAAGCATTCTAGCTTATTAGTGGGAGTGGTAAGCACTAGGTGGCCTATCTACCACAAGATCCAGGTACAGATTTAGTTTTAGTACTTGAATTTGCTTATTCGTGCTCAGCACTTGTTCAGAACTTGTTAGCACTAAATAAGCTACATATTACTACAGCACTCAACCTTCCTCTTTACCTAGAGGAAAACAGTTTTTGTACTCACTTTCCTAAGTTGCTTAGAGAAAAACAACAACAAGATGGGTTGCCAACTGGCTCACTGACAGAACCCACACTGTAAAAGTTGCAGACTCCAAATCTGACTTCAAACCAGTGACAAGTGGAGTACCACAGGGTTCAGTCCTGGGACCTCTCCTGTTTGGCATCTACTTCTCTGAAGTACAGGCTAACACAGAAGGCCTCTGGCTAATGAAGTTCACAGATTACTGCAAACTAGGAGCCATAGTAGAGTCCCCAAATGATGTGGACATCCTACAGAAGGGCCTCACTGAGACAGATGCCTGGTGTCAGAGGCATGGCCTCAAGCTCAATGCCAAAAAGTGCACCGTCATCCCCTTTGGTAAAAACTCTGTACCCATGAACTACCACATAAATGGCAGTCTACTTAACGTCAAATGTGTGATAAAAGACCTTGGGACCCAGGTGGACAGTAGTCTCTCCTTTGATAATCACATCGCCACAGTAGTCAGGAAATCCTATGTGGCACACCTCATCATAAAAGGGTTCTCATCCAGGTAAAAAGAGGTCATTGTTCCCCTCTACTCGGCACTCATTAGACCCATTATAGAGTACAACGCCCCTTTTGGAATGTGCCTCACAAGACATCTGCAGCAGCTGGAAAGGCCCCAGAAGTACCTCACAAAGAGGATTACTGGCCTCAAACAGATGGCCTACTCTGACCGTCTCAAAAAACTCCAGCTTTACTCTGTAGCATATCGCCTACTCCGAGGAGATCTCTGCCTAACATATAAAGCTATGTTAAACCTAGAGCTGTTGGACATGCTACACCTTAAGAAATCCCAATACCTCTGAGCTACACGCTCTAGGAACCTAAACCTCATCACCACAGTAAACAGGACATGCTGGAGGGATAGATTCCTGTCCCAGAGACTTCCTATACTCTGGAACAAGCCACCCATCTATGTTAAGCAAAGTTCCTCATTAACACTCTTCAATAAAAATCTTGATGAGTGGATGGGAAATAGCAAATACACCCCGGGGATCACTTCTGTGGCTCTGCTTGACAGGGGCACAGGAAATTAACTTTCTTAGGTGGCGTAAGCCAGGGGACCTTGTTGGCTAGGCTTACTTAGGCCCTTGGGCCGATAGGTTCATAGGTAGGTACTAGGCTATGAATGTGTACAGGAACATCCCCTTACAAGAAAAAGAGAAGGCATCTACCTTCCAGGCCAGAGGACTTGGGAATCTGATGCAAAGAAAGAGGAGATTATCTGTTTAAAGGGGAGGCAAAAATATCTACATGAGGAGTGCCCCACTGATGGACAATGCACAGAAACACATCTCTGTGAAACATCCATTCAAGAGCCTGTGTTTTGGACCCGCTCAAAGAGTCAGTCACTATATTTTGCTCTTAAGGAATGAATACAGCCTGAAAAATTACTTGATACTGGACAGCTAACTCCCAAACTTCAACAGCCAACTTGGAAAGAAGCTAGGACCATGTCCTCCCCTGCCTGTTGATATACTACATCAGTGTGCTATTGTCTGCAAAGGTTTTGACAGGCCCTGGAAGAAAAGGGAATGAAAGGTCTAAAGGGTGAAAAGGTGAGCTCATATCCTTGATATTAACATGGTCTGATCTCTGATGAATGGGCCACAGGACCTGGAGCTTGAGGGGACCGACAGAGTCTCCCAATCCTGTGTCTTAGGCATCCAAAAAAAGTTCCTGAGGGAGGACTGGGGGTTGAAAAGAAAGTCCTGCGTTGAGAAACAGCTGATGAATCCACCATTGAAGCTAGAGCTTGAGGCATGGAAGGAGAGAGCCTAGAAAATCTAGAGGATGACAGTGTTGAAGCCATACCGACTTTAGAAACCAGTGAAGTTCTCAAATGAAGCATGGCTAGAGGTAGCGTAGCAATTAAACAAGATGAATGGTGGAAGCCATGAAACCTAGTGCCCTTAGAAACTCCCTGGCTGTAATTAAAACCCAAGAAGAAGGGACTGAAAAAAAGGCGATTAGAGAATGAGCCTTGGGAGGAGGCAGGGAAGCCAGCACAGGGATGGTCTGAACCCTGCAACTGAAAAACAGATGAACCTGAGAAGGAACCAAGACTGATTTTTGGAAGTTTATTGTAAACCCTAGGCTTTCCAAGAGACAAATAGTATAGTGGAGGTGTTGAAACAAGGTCTCAGAGTCGGAAGCCTGAATGAGTAGGTCATCCAGGTAATGAAAGATCTGAACCCCCCCCCCAATCTCCATTCTGCAAAAAGCAATCATAGGAGCAAGGCATTTGGTGAAAACCCTTGAGGCAGTAGAAAGGCCAAAGTGCAAAGCAGAGAGCTGAAATGCAAGGAAGAAACCGAGAAAGGCAAAAACTTCCTGAAAAGGGGATGACTTTGGATGAGAAGATAAGCATCCCTGACAGCCAGGTAGACCAGGAAGAAGAACAGCAAACTGGATCTGAAGGGATAGCATCTGAAAGGAAGGGATCCTCAAAAAGGTGTTCAGCTAAGAGGTCTAGAATGGGTCTCCAGGTGCCTTCCTTCCTGGGAACCAGAAACATTCTTGAATTAATCCCTCTTCCCCTGCTGGGAAGGGGGCACAGCTTGAATGGTGCCTTGAGACAAAAGGTCTTGAAGTAGTTCTGTGAAGAAAGGAATCTGTTCCTGTGGAGATTCAGGGATGCACAAAAGGGAAGAAAGGATTTCCACAACATAATGTATCTTTGCTTCTTTCCATTGTCCATCAAAGTGTCTTGTGTGATCTTTAACCAACTGGGAAGGGACAGGGAAAGATGAAGAGATAAGGGACCCTACCTCAGGAAAGGGGTAAGCAAACTGTCAGACAAAACCTGACTTGTTTTGAGGTTTTTGAGAAGTGGGAACATGAGTAGGCTTAGCAGGAGCCTCCTCCCCCCCCGAACCCTTGCCTTGGGGAGGAGGATGATGCTGTCTGTGAACAAAAGCAGATTTAGAGGATAATTCCTCTAGAACTTAGGAACAGGAGAAACAAAAATATGTTTTAATTCCTGCAAGGCCTTGCCCTTATCCTGCAGAGACTTAAAGACTCAGCAGTCGCAGAGCCAACAAGTTATTATCAAGAGTAGCATCGAACAGTTTAGCCTTAATATCATTAGGCAAAAGCTGGAGATGAAGCCAAGAGTAGCATCTCAAAAAAGCTTAGCAGGGTTTGCCAGAAGAGAGACAATACAGAAGGGTCAGCGGAAGGACATTTGCAGAGAAACTTACACTCCTCAGGCACCCTATAAAACCTGTCAGGCTTCTTAGGAGCTGGAGGTTGAGAATCCGGGGCCATGAAAACTGCTGAAAAGGTATCTAAAAGGACAGCCATAGTAGGAGGGGACAGCAGAGGGATTACAGGAATCCTATCTTTTTTGAATGTCAGAACAGTCCCATTTAGAAAATTCCATCACACGAGAAATAGCATCCCTAAAGGAGAGTTTTTCAAATGGAGACTCTGGGCTAATACAGCCTTCCTCCTCAGAGCCATAATCCAAGGTAGAAGGGATCTGAGAGGAACATGTCAAAGACTCTTCCTATAATCCAAGTCCTCTTTAAAGGCATCATGCTCTCCGGGCCTTTTGAGTGAGGTAGAGGACAGGGGGGAGCAGGTACAGAAACTCTTTGGGGAGGCTTCAAGACCATCAATGCATTAAATAACCCCTGGGTAAAATCCTGCTCTTCACTCTTGGGGATCTTCAGCAGCAACAATTTGCATGGTCGTGAGAAACACCCAAACTGAAACATTCTTCTTTTTTTGTTTTGTTTTTTTTTTTTTGTTTGTTTGAGGGACGTCCGCCCAAAACACCATAAGAAGTTCAGACCCTTACCAACATTTAACTAACGTAGTAGGAATCTCCTCTCGAGCAAATATCTGCAGAATCCTCCTCGGTTCAACTGAAAGGATCAGCCAAGGATCCCCCTCAACATCCAGCACAGACATGTGAGGAGCCTTCAAGGATGTGCGAGAAGTCAGATCCATGCCAGCTTCTGATGTGGTTGCGGCAGTGGAATCAGACATAGCAACCAGCTGATCCTCTGGGCTTTCAGCAGCCTTGAAAGAGATGTCTGGGGGGAAGCAGGACAGCAGCCCGGACTCTTTTGGTCTTTTTCTTGGCAGGTGGATGATCTTTGGGATGGAAGATTCTGTCATAGTACCCCACTCCAACAACTTAAGACTTTGATTCTCCAGGTAAATGGACTAGGTGAAGACATGACTACATAGGGTCTTAGGGGAAAATGCTTGGCAGCAATTTGTATTGTCGATAGAAGCACCCAAACAGGAGAGACACTGCTCATGATGATATTTATGGGGATCTACCTCACAGACTGACATTTTCCCTTTCTGGATGACATGTAAACTCACAAAAACTTAAAAGGAAGAAAAAATAAGAAGAAACCCCAACAGGGCACTTATCTGAAACATGGCCTGGTAAACAGCACAGAAGGAGGAGCATTCAAACTGATGATTAATGATAGCATTCGGACTGATGGCAAAAAGTTCTAAGGTATGTATGGCCGTATATCTCCTTTAGGTCCTATGCCTTGAGCAGGGAGCATACGTGTGGCATAGGATGTCTGTAAAATCCTAAGGCTTTGGTATACTGATTGGACGTTGGGCGACCCTTGGCAGGGAATCTCTTTAATATAGAATACTGCAACAGTGATGTGGAAGGACATCTAGTCTTCCATTTATAATTCGTTCTCAAACTTTTTTATCTTGTTTGTATGCTATCTTTTCATTGATGTAATGCGGTCAGGTAATCGTCTATTCACAGACAGTTGTTTATTACCTTCATTATTTCCTTTCTTTTATACATTACACAATTTGTATTAGATACTGAAGTTTCAAGCTCTCTCTTTGTTTGTAATTATCACCTATTCTTCAGTAGTCAGTCATGCATCAGTTTAGCCCACATTTTCACTAACCTGTCCCTTCCTAACCTTCAAGGGACATTCCATTGATCCCAGGTGACATATTTACTGCCTTGTCATTCCAGTGGTGCTTTTACTTCCCCTTTATTTCTCTTATTAATATTGCCCTTTGTTCACTTGTTAATTTAGGGGGGGGGGACCCCATCAGATATTTCCTTACTTTCCATTCTAGATCACCGAGTTTCACTTCTGTACAATTTAATTTCTCAAAATATTTTCTGAAGACCTCAGTTATTTGTTGTACAGATTGTACTACCTTACTAGAACTCTCTTTTTGAATCTGAAATATGTCTGTCTCTCTATATATATATTTTCTGCTGTCTTAATCTTCCTGCTAGTGCCCAAACTGCCTTGGACTACCAGCACAGTACAGCTCCTTCATGGCCGTCTGTTGCAATCTAACTCTATCACCCTCCTTTTCCTGGAGATATTGTTTTACCATTTCTAACATCTTATTTCCCACTGGAGCTTGGATATTCCCTTATTTCACCATCCTTTAAGTTTCAGCTTTTTTCTTCATCATCATCATCAACCCCCCCTTTTCCCCATTTCCCACATCAACTGTTGCCACCTATCTCTATTCACTGACATGCTCCTCTATTCTTTAACAGTCATGCCTGACTGTCACAGGTCTTTTCTCATGCAATTCATCCAACTTTTTGCTGAATGTCCTCGTTCCCTCTTGCCTTCTTCCTATAACTCCCAAATCTTCTTTACCACATTGTCTTCTGCTTTCCTGCAAAAGTAATGTTTTTTTTTTTTTGTTATTTTTTTACTTTTGCTAAAAATAGAACTGTTATGGCTTCTACTCTGATGTCATAATTTCTTCATCTGCCCCAGTGTGTTCATCTAAAAATTTAAACACTTCATCTAAATCACTTCAAACTTTCTCAGTTGTCTGCTTTTAGCGGTTGGGATGGTGGCCTAACGGTTAAGGTGTTTGTCTTACAAGCACAAGGTACAGGGTTTGAGTCTCACAATGGATAATTGGCTAGGCTTACAATGGCTCGCAAGAGCAGTTAGCCTTGTACTAACCTATGAACCTATTTACTGTCCAGGTTTCTGTACCATAAAGTACTGGTTGCACCACTGTTTTGTACACGTTCCTTTTCAGCTACTTTGACATTCTTCTGACACACACTAACCTGGCACTGTATTGCCACTTGGCTGCAGCTCCTCTGATTCTACCTTTGATTTCCTCATTCAGACTTCCCTCCTCCTTGACCACCCCCTCACAGATACTTTAAACTGTTAAGACCATTCCACTATTTTTTACTTCCACCTCACTTTTCAGAATCTTCTTATTTGTCCATTTGCTGCCATAACTACTGTGTTATATGTACACAGTTTCATCCCATGTGCCTTCAATTTTACATCCTATTCCCTATCATTTGGTGAAGTTCCATTTCACAGTCTGCTTGTAGTGCCACATCAACTGCATAGAGCAGTTTTGCTAATCTGTTCCCTCCAACCTGTTTGCTAATGCACTCCATCACCAGTACAAACAGCAGGGAGCTACTCTTGCGGAGAATAACTCGGAGTCCAGACACTGTTCAAACTTGTGTCTATGGGACCTTGAACATAGTTTGCACTAATTCTACCATTGTTTATGGGACTTTAAACCATTGCAGGACTGCTCAGATCAGTATTCTTGGGACCTTGTCATGTGATTTCTCCAAGTCTAGGAATGGCCAGTTACACTTTTTCCTCAACTCTAGCTTCTTCTCAGCTATCTGTCTCATGGCAAACAGTGCATGCTGCATCCTGATCTGCTCATCTCCCATCATACCTTTTACTACTCTGTGCATTTATAAACCAGCTGCAGTACATTCAAGTAGTGTGACAGGGATTTGGTACCTCTGTACTGCCCACAGTTGTGAACATCTCCTTTGTTATTGTACACTGGCACAAGAAAACTTATTTTTCTAGTCACCTGAGCTATTCCTTTCTCTCTCCATACTGCTAAGAGTACCTTCAGGAGTAATCTCTCCCTTGGGTCACACAACATCGCAATCATATCTGCAGTGACCTCATCTGAACCAACTGCTTTCCCTGACTTCATTTTCCTTAGTGCTGTTCTTACTTCTTCAGGATGGGCTCTTCTTCCTCTTTCATTTTAGGTTGTGTCCGGGGCAGTACATCTTCTGTGTGGTTTTCTCTGGGGACCAGTATTCCTTCCTGGCCTGATCCATCTTTTCTGTCTCCCACTTTTCCCCCACACTCCTTTATTTTGATAACTTCCTGGACTTCTGCACCCACCACTAGCTTTCATTATGTACCTTATCTCTATACCTGGCTTTGTCACATCAGTTCTGCAGTCATTAAACATGCTGGTTTGAGACACTGCCATTCTTGTTAAACTCCACCTATCATCACTCATTCCTGAGGTTCTACAGCCTTGAGAGTTTTCTTGAATTCTTGTGTTGTCACTATCAACTTCCAGGTCTTCAGCCTAATCTCCTTTGACCTTAGAGCCTTCTCTGATCACTGCTTGCAGCTGACGGTGGCTAACAGTGGTTTATAGTGTGCACCAACTGTTTCACTAGGGATGGCTTCACTATCTCTGACTCTACTCAAATGCTCTTTCCTTACAAGTCTACCCGAGTTGCGCCTTGGCCACTCTTGTATAGGATCTTGTGATCATTTCTCTTGCTGAATCATGTGCTGGCCACCATCGAGCAATTGTCAGATAAAAGTCTAGAATGGCTTCGTTTTGTTTATTTATATTGCCCTACCATGTGAATCTAGGCAGTCCTCATATCCTGCTCTGTCTATTCCAATATGAACATCTGTGTCCCCCATTATCAACACAAATTCATGCTGTCCTACTTTATCTAGTAGGTGCTGCAACTGTTGCCTGAATGCACTCTTTTCTTTGCTATCACAACCAAGCTGTGGGACACAGTGCAGTATTCATAATCTCAGCTTGACTTTAGACCCACGACAATAAGACTACTGTGCATCAATAATTCTGATGACATCCCTCACAGTCTTCTGAAGACTCTCCCTCACCCACAATTCCCATACCATTTCTAGTCTGTCCTCCCCATGAATAATAGACCTTGGATCCCAAGCCACATGGCTTTGCTGCAATGACCTTCCACCTTGTCTGTACTGCATACACAGAATGTATGGCCTCCTCCTTACCATTGTTATGCACTTCCAAAACTGTGGCTTGTCAATATATTGAGTGTAACAATGATTAGTTCATGCTTGGCAAGTTGACTGTTTTTACCATCAGCTTTCACTCAACACACCCATCACAGGTAATCCAAGCTGGGCAAATGGACACTGGCCATCCAGTATTTATTTTATTTTTATTTATTTTATTTTACATTTGTTGACCGGGCTAGTCTAACTGGATATATGTCCATTTTCAGTAGAGGCCCAGGGAGAAAAGCTCCAAGATAAACTAAGTGAGAAAAAAAAACTTAAAAATCATTTTAACATAGGACTAGGAGAAGAATAAAACATATTGAGATATGCATTGCAAATTACAAAATAAAACCTTGGAAGGATAAAATGTAATAAGATAACTATGTAGCTGCATACATTATGTACTATGCTTCTAGCAGGTTATAATATGGAAATCAGAGAGGACAAAACAAAGAGCTTTAGAGCTAGAATATTATAACAAAACAGTGTGAAATGCAGGTAATTATACAATAAAGGACAAGTGATGAAAGAGTAATTATGTAAAATATGCAACTAGAGTATAGAAGCAAGAAAAATCTTCTGTAAAGAGAATTTAGAGAGACAGAGCATAGTATGGCTAGAGAGAGAGAGACCTTGTTTAGTAGTAAAGAACTTTGTTTATTAGTAAAGAAAATGTATTTGTTCTAGAGTAGTGTAAAAGGTGGTATTTATAGGTTAAGAAAATAAAATAGTACATATGTAGTCAATAGTAGCAGACATTTAGATAAATCTTGTTGGCTAGATGCCTAGTCTGGTTTAGAACAGGGGCACAGCCAGTGTGTTGTTAGGTAAAGTTTCAGTTTGTTTTTAAAAAGTGAGGGAGAGGGGAGAGTGGAAAGATCACTGGGGAGAAGATTCCAAGTTTTTCCAATAGCATTAGAAAAGAGAGATTCTCCAGCCTTGTTATTGAGTTTAGAGGTATGTACAAGGTTTTTGTGAGAGGAATGCAGGGATTTCAGATTTATATATGGTGTGATGAGGGTGGATAGAATAGGAGTAGAGGAAGGTTTATAAAGGGTTTTATGGGCAATGGTTAGTTGGTGGAGTTTAATCATGTTTTGTATTTCCAGCCATCCAAGCTGTTTTATATTTATGCAATGGTGGGTTCTGTAGGGGTTACCTGTAGCAAACCTAGCAATATTGTTATAGGAAGTTTCCAGTTTGTTAAGGTTCTTTTCTGAAAGGTTAGTAAAAATTGGTGATGCATAGAGGAGAGTAGAGATTAGATGAGTGTGTGCCATAGTTGTTCTAGCAGTGGGGGAGAGGAAAGGTCTAATTCTTTATAGGGAGCCCAGTTTTTTGTTGACAGTTTTTATTGTATTATTGATATGGGTGTCAAAATTGAGGTTATCTATGATAATGCCCAGAAGTTTGGTGGTTGGGTCTGGTGATATAATGGTACCATTAGTGGATTTAATTGAGAAATCCAATGGAGAGGAATTTTGAGTTGGAGTAAAGAGGAGAAGTTTAGTTTTATTAGGGTTCAAAAGAAGGCAACGCTGTGTAAACCATGGTTCAACTATAAATTCTGATTCTGATGAAGTCTCACGATAGGAGACAAAAGCGGGCTCAATCTGTTTTAAATCGAGACGGTGTGTTCAAATAAAGAGTTTGCAAGATTTTGGAAATATTTATTGGTCAGTTCGTCTTCTTTCATATGTATAGGTGGAGGACAGCCTTTATTGTTACCTACAGCACGATTCTTTGTTTGTTGCCATTAGTCTATACTGGGTGTGTGGACCCAGTGATTGTGTTTGGTTACCATTGTTCAACTATGTTAAATGTGTTCTGGGTAAGAGAGAGAAGTTCAGATTTGGATTTGGCTGAACATAAAAGTGTGGAGTCATCAGCATATTGTATGCAAGTGTCTTGGGGGATGGCTAGATGAAGGTCATTGATGAAAATTGAAAAGAGAAGAGGCCCTAGTATGGACCTCTGAGGGACACCTATGGTAACTGGTTGAAGGGTAGACAGTGTCTTATCCCAGATTACTGCTTGTGGTCTATTATCGAGGTAGGACTGGAACCATTTTATGGAAGGTGTATCTAAAGAGAGGGATCTGAGTATGTTTATGAGAATATGGTGATTGACCATGTCAAAAGCTTTAGACAGGTCAATGAAGAGTGCAGAGGAAAGGTAATTAAGGTTGCGTTTTTTATTTATACAATCTGTAAAGGACAGGAGGGCAGTGGTAGTGCTATGTGAGGGTCTAAAACCATGTTGACAGCTGGAAAGTAAGTTATTTTTGGTTAAGTGTTCAAGTAGTTGCTTATGGATGCATTGCTCCATGATCTTTGCTAGAGGTGAAAGAAGGGCAATAGGACGAGAGTTCAATGGATTGTCCACCTTTATGAAGAGGTATGATATGAGATACTTTCCATAGGCTGGGTGTTTGACCTTCAGTGAGAGTCCTATTGATCAGAATAGAAATGGGATAAGCTATAGCTTTGGCTGATCGCCGTAGGAAGTCGGCAGGTAGTTGGTCTGCAGAAGGAGAGCAAGGTTTAAGTTTTTGTAATAGGGTCAGAATATATGAAGTTGGGATGGGTTGTAAATGAAAAGGAGGAGGTGGGGTAGAGTTATAGGAAGGGAGATTAAATATATTGGGTGACAGCTGGGAAGCTAGAGTTTGGATAGTATTAGTAAAATAGGTATTAAATATGTTGGCTGTATTGATGGGGTTATTATGGTCAGTATTTTGAGGGTTAGGAGTGGACGATTTACCTGGATGGAGTAATTGGTTAACGCTAGTCCAGAATTTATGAGGGTTGTTTTGATGTGGTTGTTGGAATTTTAGGTAGTAATTTTGTTTATCTGAGAGTATAGCTTTCTTAGTGTCATTTCTTAGTTGTCTGAAGGTTAGGTGGTCGGCTGGGTTTTTAGTCATTCTCCATTTTGCCCAATATTTGTTTCTAAGATGCATTTTATGTTTAGTTAATTTAGAAAGCCATGGGGCAGACTTGGTTTTAACTCTAATAGATCTGGTTGGTGTATGTTGGTTAAGAATGGCTAGGAAGTTAGAGTTAAAGTAATTGATGGCTTCTTCTAAAGGGAGATGTTTTAAAGGAGACCAATTACAAGTTATTAGTTCTTTTTCAAAGAGCTCAGGGTTAAAGTTCTTTTTGGTTCTGATATTTTTAACAGATGTTGAGTTGGGAGAGAAGGTTTTGTGCCTAATAATATAGGTTAGTGAGTGGTCACTTGTATTATCAGGGAGGGTTCCTGAGTCATAGTTATTGGGGTGATTGTTGATAAGAATCCAGTCTAATATACTTGACTTTTGGCTAACTTTATTGATCCTGGTGGGGTATGTAATGGTTTGTGAGAAGCCATATAGGTTAATATGGGTTGTAGGGAGGTTGCTACAGTAGCAATTCCAGTCAATGTTCATATCTCCCAGGATTATGGTTTCTTGGGGTAAGTGTTGGGATAGCCAACAAAGAATATGTTCCATAGTGGCAATGTTATTGCCAGGAGGAAGATACATACAGATGATATTGATAGATTTAGCATTGTTAATATGAAGTTTGGTGATGAGAATTTAAGCATTAGTATCTAGTGGTAATTGGCAGTTATAGGTGGATAGCTGTAGGCCTGATTTAAATAGAATAGCTACTCCTCCACCCTTCTTAGCTACTCTGTCAAGTCTTAGTATGTTATATCCAGGTGGAAGGATTTTGTTGTCTTTGGTAGTAGGTTTTAGCCAAGTTTCAGTAAGACAGAGGATATTGCAACCAATAAAACAGATCTATCAATCTCACCTACTACACACACCCTTCCCCCACAAAACCAAGCACAAACTCAGACTTAAAGCAACATAACCTTCTCATATATCTTTAATTCACTTCTTATCAGTTCTACCTATTTTTCTTTTAATTCCCATTACCTCACCAAGCATTATGCTCACATTAGCTAAATATACTACTACCAAAGCTCTTCTCTTTTCTAGTCTCATTTTTTTCTCACCTCATCTTATCTCTTAACCTCACTTACACATCAAACTTGTTCTCACCTTCACTATCCTTATAAACAAACAATAATTCAACCACCTAATACCCCTCACCAGCACATAAATATAACGTCCACACCAAGCTACCTTAATTCAAAGTACCATAGACTAGCCCACATCAAATATAATTATACAATAACCAGGAAAGTTCTATATCTAATCAGTAGTACACAAAATCCATTACTTAGACTGAAAAGGCTATCCTTAAAAGATGGAGATATCCACCCTAATCCAGGCCCAGCCAATGTCTATACCTCCAGCTCTCAAACTCCACATCCCACCACCTCACTGTCCCCTACCAAACTTCCCAACAAACTCCTAGTTGCCCATCTCAATATCCGAAGCTTAAATAATAAAGTGGCCCACCTCCATGCACTCCTGGATGTATATTCCTTTGACATCCTCTGCCTAACTGAAACATGATTGAAACCTGGACCCCATGATAATGAAATCACACCTCCAGGCTATAACATACTGAGATGTGACCGCAACAAAAGAAAGGGTGGAGGAGTAGCAATCCTATTCAAAGAAGACCTAGTAATCACCTCTTCACCCTCCAACCCTCCTTTGGAAAATAATGCTGAAATACTCATTTCTAAAATACAGATCAATTCTAACAAATCCATAAACATTATCTGTGTCTATTTACCTCCTGGGAATAACATCACTACACTAGAGAATATACTTTGCTGGGTCAAATCATCCTTCCCTCAAGAAACAATAATCCTAGGAGACTTCAATATTGATTGGAAGAACATCAATACTGACCATCTTACTTCCCATATTAACCTTCATGGTTTCTCTCAAACTATTACCACCCCCAGTAGAATTAACAAACCAAATAAAAAAGAGACTATCTTAGACTGGATTCTTATAAATAACTTTCAACAAACTTATAAAGTAGGGACCCTCCCAGACGATGTAAGTGACCATTCTCTCACCTACATAATTAGGGAAAAAATTATTTTACCCAACCCACTATATATCGCTCAATTCGGAGCAACAAACAATTTAACATACAGCTATTCCAAAGTGAACTTACTGCTTGTAATTGGTCTCCCCTAAGAACACTACCACTTGAAGATGCTGTCAAATACTTCAACTCTAAATTCCTAACTATCCTAGACCACCATGCACCTAAGCATACCATTTGAATTAGATCAAAACCAGCTCCTTGGCTATCTAAAGAAACCAGGCAAAAAAATCTTACTCAGAAACAAAACTTGGGATAGGTGGCGAACTACCAAACTTACAGCAGACCAACAAATTTTTAGACAGCGGAGAAACTCGACAAAAAAAGCAATACTCTTAGATAAAAAAAACTTCTGCTATAAAATGTAGAAAACACAGCAATATAATCCACAGAAATTTTGGGCTAATATCAATAGACTCATGAACCCTGGGCACTCCAGTACACCAAGTCCAACAGACACTAATCTCAAAACCCCAAGCGAAATCGCCAGTACTTTTAACTCATTCTTTACTGAGACCATACAATCCCTGGCCAACCCACTATCCCTTGACAACTCTAGCTTTCTTATCCCCAATAATAGCCCTATTCCCAGTTTCAAAATTACAACCCATCTCTACCAAATTTATCCTCAAACTCATCCAAAAACTGAAGCCTTGTACTCCTTCTGCTGACCAGATCCCAGCTGAATATTTGCAAAAAGCAGCTACAGCTGTAGCCTATCCCATATCAATTCTTAAAAATAGAACCATAAATGAAGCAACCAACCCAGACATATGGAAAATTCCTCACATCATTCCTCTACATAAAGGAGGTAACTCAAACGACTACTCCAACTACCGACCAACAGCTTTATTATCCCCATTAGCTAAAATCATGGAAAAAGGCATTCATCACCAGTTACTGAACCATTTAATTCAGCATAACTTACTAGTCAATGCCCAACATGGTTTTAGACCATTCCACAGCACCACTACTGCCCTTCTTTCCTTCACTGACTCTATCAACAGAAACCGCAACAATAATACTCTCTCCTCAGCTCTCTTCTTAGATCTTTCAAAAGTTTTTGACATGGTGAACCACCCTTTGCTTTTAAATATACTAAAGTTACTTTCTTTTGACTCGCTAGCTATGCAATGGTTCTCCTCCTATCTCAGCAATAGGCAGCAAGCAGTGCTCTGGGAAAATAATCTATCATCCTTCCTGCCTGTCACCTTGGGTGTCCCCCAGGGATCAATTCTAGACCCGTTATTTTTTTTATAAATGATCTGCATGTAGCTATTCCACAAGCTACTTGCATACAATATGCAGATGATTCTACACTCATCTGTAGAGCTAAATCTTCTTCTGAACTACAATCCATAACTCAGAAGGTGTTTAACATAGTAATCATGGTTTTTAAAGCGTTGTCTCTTCTTGAACCCCCCAAAAAACAAACTCTTACTCTTCCCTCCTACCTGCAAGTCTACACTACTTGACTTCTCAGTCATCTCTAATAATGGTATCCTCATTTCACCAGAATCCTACACTAAACTCCTTGGAATTACAATAGATAACAACCTTAACTTTGACATTCACATTAACAACACTATAAAAAAAGTTAACAGAAGACTGGGCTCCCTATATAGGATTAGACCCTTCCTCACCTCTACAACTAGAACTACTATTGCCCAATCTCTTCTAATCTCCATACTGTTCTATGCCTCACCAATCTACACTAACCTAACTAAAACCAATTTGCTCAAACTAGCAAGCTCCTATAATAACATTGTCCGATTTGTCTCTGGTAACCCCTTCAGAACCCATCACTGTCACAATCTAAAACAACTTGGATGGCTTGAACTACAGAATCAGCTTCAATTTAACCAACTTACCATAGCCCATAAGATCCTCTATGATCCAAACAAACCTCCAATTCTCTCCAACCTTATAATCCCCTATAAAAATCTCAATACCTTACGCTCTTCGAATAAACTATTAGTTAGCATAAACATGTCCAACAACTTGGCAGGTGACTCTCTTTTCGAACACAGTTTGCAAAAACTGGAACCTTCTACCTAGTGAACTTACATTACTTCCTTCCCTACACCTCTTCAAACAAAAACTCAAATTACACCTTAAAACACACTGGCTATGCCCTTGTACTAACCCTGATTAGATTTTCACCTCTGTTTCTAACACTTCCTTGTGTATAACACTTCCTTGTTTATGTACTAATCAAGATATGATTGTTTAGCTGAAACGAAAAGTTAACAGTAAAACTACTGTAACATCTAAGTATTTTTCTCATCTGAAAAGTCACGTTCAATTTTCTGTTTTTTGTCATTTATGCACAACATAACATATTTGATTTAATTGCTATTTACTATTTTACTGTTATTTACTACCTAGTTAAGTACTGTTTGTTAGCTAATTTATGGTAATCTTTAACCTTGTTATAACTGTAGTTAGTTTGGAGCGTTTCTCCCCGGGCCTCTACTGAAAATGGACATATATCCAGTTAGACTAGCCCGGTCAACAAATGTAAAATAAAAAAATAAATAAATAAAATAAAATATCAAAGGCATATAGTTCTACTAGGGCTTGGAGTTGGGATACTTTGTTGTTTTTGCTACTTATATTGAGATGGGCTAGTTTGAGAGAGTTAGGTTATTTATTAGGGGAATTAATAGGGTAGTAATTTTGGTTGGGGAGAGTAGGAGATGTTTTATTTGGACCTGGGTTAGGATGGATATCTCCATCTTTTAAAGAGAGTAGTAGTCCTATATAGCTAGGGTTACTGATTTTGTTATATAAAAATGGATTTTTACTGAAATTGATTATGTTATATTTGATATGTGTTATTATGTGATACTTTGCAAGTAGGTAGTTGGGTGAAGATGTTATATTAGCATGGCTAAGACGCAGTGGTAGCAATAGAGCATTGGTTTCCTTGTTAGGGTAGTGAAGTTTAGGATACAGGGGATATTCATAGGTGGTGAGTACATATGATAGGGTAAAAGAGAATAGTATTAGTGGTGTCAGTAAAAGTATGATGTAAGGTGTAGTAGGTGGTTTATACATTTTACAAAAGTTATTGGATGTATATAGGTAAAGTTTGTGAGAAATAAAGAATGAGGATAGAGGAGTGAGCAGGTGAAGGTATGTTAAGGATGTGTATGGAGAAATTGGGTCAGAGAGATATAAAAGTGCAAAGTGTGTTGGGATAAGTCGGAAGGGAAGAGGTGTGGTTATCCTTGTCTAGGTTTAATTGGAGAAAGGAAGAGGTGTGGTTAAGGTAGTATAAGAGTAGGACCCCTGGGGGTGGGTGGGAATTGGGGGTAGGGAGGGGAGCGGAGTGAGCCCGCAGGGCGAACGGAGCAGGTACAAATCCAGAAGTACAAATCCAGAAGCAGTAATCAGGAAACAATCAGCAAGATTGACTCCAAAGGTGAGTTTAGGAAGCCAGATAAGGGAAAAGGATAGAGAGAAAATAAACCTAGAAAGGGTGGGTAAGGACAGAAGAAGTAGAGGGTAAAGTTGGATGACTAGTTATAAGGAAAGGGACAGCAGGAAACTAATTATTGTGAATGTCTGAGGCTAGGAGACAGATAAGAGAGAAATAGGTAAGGTCGCCCCCTAGTAGGCAGGTCTGATAAATTGCAGGCTAGGTAAGAGAGGGAGTTTGAGTTCTACAAGGAAGGCTGGCGAGACAGGGAGTAAATTACCTTTAGTTTAAAAAAGCGGGTGTGAAGACAGTGACTAAGGTGAAGCAGGGGGGCTGCTGGCTGTCCTAGCTCAGGGCTTTCTCTAACCTATGTAGTAGAGGAACCACAGTAGAAAGACTTTCTGTCAAGAAATTAGTCCACAAACATACTCTGCTGGTGTCCTTTAGAGAGGGATTGAAGGGCAGCTTATTCAGCAAAGTGAGCCTCCGATAAATGGAAGGTCCTTTAGGTTCCTATACTTTACTGCAGGATACACAAGATGGGCAGGTAACTTGAGGAGGCAAGAGACAGAAGGAAATGATGAGAAAAAGCAGATTATCATAAAGCAAGATGAGCTTGCTCGTGCATTACACTAAGAAATAGATACATTTCTAGTAAGTTACAGTTCTAAAACAAAAATAAATACCAGAACCTTATGCAGATGGGTTCATCAATTCACAACAATCAATATCAGTAGATAACAATTTAGCTTACTGAAAGAGGGCTGCTGGGCTTTATGGTGGGTGCACATTGGCCAGAAGGAGGCATATGCACTCAACCCACCATTATCATGGATCTCTGGTGTAGAATGGAGTAGGCCATACTTCAAGTGCCTTTCCTACATAAAGGCGATGATATCGCCAGAAAAACAAAATGGCAGGCTTATGCCCAGTACTGAGGGAATAAATAAATGCATTTATCCTTCAAAAAACTGAACAACACAGGAGATAAATGCACGACAAGAGTGAATGAAATAAGCAAAAAAAAAAAAAAAAAACATTTACTCAAGCCAGACATCTCAAAAAAGACCTTTCAGTAAGGCAGTCTGCAGCCATTTTCTTAGCAACCAATACTCTCATGTGACAAGCAAGACCTGCAGAGAGAGGGGATGTGTGTTGCATTATGGGAACAGAGTACATCTGGAACTCAGGGAAGGTTTTACTGGCTAAGTGACCTTAAAAATCAATTGTAAAGATTTTATTTTGTACTTTAAAAGAAGCACATACTTGTAAATAGATTGTATATTTATTGTGTGATTAATTAGTCACCAAAAAAGAAAGTATTTTTCTTATAAGTTTCTGAAATTTGCATTTTAAAAGTCCTGTGTGCATATGGAAGTAACATGAACTCCTGCCATAACATTTTCATGATAGGGACCACTGGCATCAAGTTTATGATGGGGGTAGAGGGGAGCACACAAAAAAGCCATTGTTTCTGTAAATGGCTCAAAGCTCCATTTTTTCTGTTAAAGATAAGTGGGTGAAATGAACTCCAAATTGATAAATAACCACAACTAATTAGTTAACTGCTAAACCATTAAGGAAATTAAGTTTAACACAAAGTGCTTCCATTTGTTTATCAATTAATTAAATAACTAAGGGTTACCCACACAATAACATCTAATTAAGCCAGAACATTTGCAGGCATTCGTGCAGCAGTGTGTGTGTACGTGGGAATTTTAAAAGTTAATTTTCAGTAATATATCATTTAAAATGCCTCCTTTTTGGATGAATAAGTGATAACAAAAAAAACACATCTTTGTTGTTAACTAAAATAAATTATATGCACTTCAACTTTGAGGGTTACCAAACAGGAACTACTACCCATCGGCTCATGAAGCTACCATATCTTTTCATTTTATAAGTATAAACATTTCAAACAAGGCTCAGGAAATGCTCTCAAACTAGAACACTTAGAAATGAGCCGTACTCATGGATAACCAAGGTGTCTTCTGGGAATGGGATAAGATGTGAACTAAAACATTCTATAACAATGAGTACTACAACAAAGTGACACTACAGACCAATAATAAAATATGATGCCAAGCACAAAGACACTTCTAAACAGAGCTAAAAATAAACATATCACTACTGTACATTACTTCTATATGTTACAGCAAACAGTTCTAACATTAAAACACTGTACAAAAACATTTTACAGACTACTTAAAATACTGCAGAACAGCAGTAAGTTATAAAAGGGATTTTCGGGAACCTTTTCACTCATTGCCTGTTAACCACCATACCCTTCCTTGCCCATCTGCTGCCCATATACAGTGGTGAAAGCCGACTGTGAGTGGCAATCATTTGGGCAGCCACCAAAGGCTTTTATTTTTGTCTGAAAGGTCATAACACAACAGTCTGTGCCCAATATTGTGTGTTCCTCGCTTTCTGTCAGGATAACACTACCCCCGCACCCCCCTCCCCCGAAAGCTGGCAATCCTGTGGGGATTCAACCACAGGAATGTGTCACCCAGGCATGTGCTCAAACATCCTTCCCCTGATGAGAGTGGAGCTGGCATAGAGACATCATTCTCTGCCTCCCCACCCTAATGCCAGCTCCAGCACATACCCACTAAACTAATCAAACTCAGGTCACCTAGGTCACAGTTAAGGCTTTATCCTTCGACACCACCAGAGCTAACAGTTATAGCGAGATTTACCTGCATCAGCTCAGAGGATTTGGTCATATGGGCTAGCACCAGGTTCAAGTAAACCTTAAAGTTAATTTCTAGAAGAAAAGACAGTAAACACTACAAGCTACTAGTGCCAGCCCTTTTAACTTCTCAAAATAACAAACAAACAAAAAAAAATTACAAGCCAAATCTTTTATTCAGGGCTTACCTGAGATAACTCGCACCACATGCTCACTCCTCCATTTGCAACTTTATCAGAAAGAATGAAATACAATTTTTCTGTTGACAGACGAAGAGTGCAAACCTTTGCCAGTTTGGAGATGGTATTCACTACACCTATGTTTTAAAGGATCAAAAATAAAATGAGTTTGCAGCTTATGAACCCATTAGGTTACAATAAATTCTCAGATTAAACATACTGCTATTAAATTTAGGAAACAGATTACCAGCAGACAGAGGTGTCATTTTTTCATGTTTGATGCTTCATTCCTTGATCCCAAGAAATATGTTAGTATGCCAAAAATGGGATCAGCTCCATCTAATTAATTAGAAAGTATAACAATATTCTTTGAGGGCCCTAATTAACTAGCTGCTGAAGTCTCAAAGCCAAAAAAGTAGCAAAACCACCCCAAAACACCTATAGTACTGTCTCTATACAAAAGAATTAAGGCCCACAACAGGTATATATAATTTAATCTGCATTAACACAGAAACCGCACATTTAACATAACAGTAACACAGCCTATGTCTCTTTGCTCCCAAGATCCCCTTAGACTGAATTAAAGAAGTTTATTGCGGTTTGGTGAATCCATCCACCTTCCCTCACCCTGCATCATTTGAAGATGCAGTACCTAGCAGACCACTCCCTCAGTTTTAATCAGTTATATATAATATAATTGTACTGCGTGACGCAATGTGATTATGCTCAAAAACTGTACAAAAAAGAAACCTATAAAGTGCTTCAACAGGGCGAAACTGTGTAACATATAGTTGAATAAAATCATACCATAACAGCAGATGTCCTTCTCTTCAATGTTGCAGTATTCTTCACCTAAGGCATCTACTGCCAAGGTTAGCCCAACATCCAACCAGTACACCAAAGGGTTCAGCTATTATAGGTACTCCCTGTTCATGACATAGTGCAGAAAGGTGACCATGAATGAACACATTCAGAACTCAAAAGCCCTTGGAGGAATAGCATACCCTCAGGGACAAATAGGAACAAGTGCATCCACAAGGAAAAATAAGGAAGAAGGGACTCTTGGCAATGAGAGAAAACAGAACACAGGGCAAGAGTCAAGCCAGAGAGGGAAGGAGGGAGGGATTGAATGCTACAACAGTGAACAGAAGAACATCTACTGTTAAGAGTAAGATTTTACACAACTGCACTATGCTCACTGCATATCACTGTTGCAGTATTCTTTACTAAAGGTGGTTGTAAAAAACTTAAGGAGGAAACTTGGGAGGAGGAAGGCACAGAGGAACCCTCCACAAAACAAATGCAGAATAGTCCCTTGCAAAACCTCCTCTGGCCCTGGAAACAACCACCAACTTGTAATGCTTAGTGAAAATATGAACAGAGGACCAAGAAGCAGCCTCCAGCATGTAACTGGTATCCAAACCCTTGAAAAGTCACCAGAGGAGGCAACTGCCTTAGAAGAATGCGTCTTTACAAACGCGGAAAGACATTTCCAAATAAAAGAATAACAGAATGAAATAGCCTTAGAAATCCAGGAAGAGAAGGCTTACTTAGAAATAAACAAACAAAATGTGCTCAAATGAAAAGAAACAAAAAAGTTGCTCAGATTTATGAATAACTTTAGCTTTATCTAAATAATATCCTAGTTGTCTATGCAAATCCAAGATGTGAAGAAACTGCACTGGCAGAATGAGAAGGAAAAAAGGAAGAAAAATGAATAGACTGATTAAGGGACAGCTCATTCACCAGCTTGTATATCAAGGATAAGTATGGAGAGAGACCCTGTTCTTGATGAAAATCTAAAAAACTAGGAATAGCTATAAGAGCCTGAATTTAAGACACTCTCTTGACAGAAGTAAGAGCCAAAAGAAAACTCTTCCAAGTACAATGTTAAAGGGAGCTGAAGCATTAGATTCAAAAATAGCCCAAGTCAACTTTTCAATAAAAAAACTGGGTCCCAGGAAGGTGGAATAGGCTTCCTGGGAGGCCGGATATGAAGGATGTCTTTAAGAAATCGTTTGATATCAACTTAAAGGCCAGAGGAGGTGTCAAAAGCAGACAAGTAAAATTGCTGATAGGTGATATTTATCAGAAGAATATTTCAACACAGCATGGAGCAGATTACATAAAATAGAGAACTAGAGGAACCTCCACAAATATAGGATCCGGATGGCAAGAGTGGAGGCAGATATAAAATCTCTACCAGAGGATTTTCTGTTAGTGGGTTTATCGGCCTCCGGCAGAACCCTGAACACATCCTCAGAAAAGAGGTACCTAAAAGGGATTACAATCCTATCAACCACAGTGTCATGCGAAGAGTGGACAAGTGAGGATGAACAAGAGATCCTCTTTGTTGTGTGAAAAGATTCACCCAGTAAGATAACTTGTGGGAAAAGCCAGTGGCCAAGTGAAAAATACATTATATATATATATATATATATATATATATATATATATATATATATATATATATATATATATATAATCACATACAAACACACATATATATATAATCACACACACACACACACACACACACACACATTTATATATATATATATATATATATATATATATACACACACACACACACATATATATATATATATATACATACACACATACATATATATATATATATATACACATACATATATATATATATATATATATATATATATACATATACACACACATATATATATAAATATATATATATATATATATATATATAAAAAAAAACCCAAAATATATATAA